>NC_069507.1:218775835-218883335 GCF_027579735.1 Bombina bombina
CGCCAACACCTGTTACTTCAGGTGCGGAACAGGCGGTGCAGCCTCTTTGGGGTGAGATACCACCTATGTAATAGCTTGAGATTAATCTCTAGGATAGAGGAGGAGACTGAGGATCTCATTGTGGCTCGGAAGATCTGTGCGCTTGTTTGTGGCAGAATAATGACCCCCAAGTCCCTCTCCCAACTTTCTAAGAATGATGGTATGTGGCTAGGTGGCGTATTTGTCAAAATTTGATATACTGTCGATAGGGTATGTCTTATAGGGGGTTTTTGGACACAAAGGGATTCGAAGTTGGTCAGGGGTCTGATCATATTTCCATGGCCTGGGTGTTTGTTGATGTAGTGGATCGTTTGTCTATAAGTAAACCAATTGGAAAAGCACTCATGTCCTCTAGAGACTAGCTCAGTCTGTGAGAGTAGTGTTTCGTTGTTGGTTAGTGTGTGGACAGTAAAGTCTCTGTTTGGAGTGTCTACTATGGTTTTGGCGGTGAAGGGTCTAACCACAAATTTGCAGTTTTCTATCAAGGAGGTCAGTGGGGAGGGGACAGACGAGACAAAGAGTGTTGATAGTTTGTTCCCACATTTGGTAGGTTTCTTGTATGATCGGGTTATCAGTTTTGACCTTTCGAAAAAGGTTAGGGTCGCTCCAGCATAACCTTGCCAGATGTGGCCTACCCATTATGAGGTGTTCAAGTGGTACCCATCTTTTGTGTTCGTAGTGGATGTTCCAGTCAATCAGTCTTTGCAAGAATATGGCCTGGCGATAGGCACTAAGATTCGGAACACCCATGCCTCCCTGAGCCCTGGAAGTTTGCATTATTAAACTGTTCATTCTAGGCGGTTTCCTGCACCAAATGAAGTCACTAAATGCTTTTTGTATTGATGGGAGGAACGGTTTGGGCAGGGGAATCGGTAGGGTTTGGAGAAGGTAAAGAATTTGTGGGAATACGTTCATTTTGACGACTTCAATGCGTCCTAGCCATGACAATTTTTTGGAGCCCCATGATGACAAGTCTCGTATAATCGTGTGCTTAATAGGTGTATAGTTCAGTCTAAATATGTCATCTAATCTAGGTGATAAATGTATCCCTAAATACTTCAGCGAGTTGGAACACCATGTGAAGGGGATAACTTTTTGGGTAGCAGCTAGAGATGTGCTTGTCAGATTAATATTTAATATTTCTGATTTGGACATATTTATTACAAAGTTCGATAGGAGTTGAAAAGTGCGGAATTCGTCTAGGAGATGTGGAATTGAGATTTCTGGGTTGGTGAGAGAAAAAAGCAAGTCGTCTGCGAACAGTGACACTACGTATTGTTGGTTCTCTATGGTGATTCCAGTTATCTGGGGGTTCTGTCTAATGCTGACCACTAAGGTCTCAATGACGCAAGCGAAAAGGAGTGGGGACAATGGGCATCCCTGACATGTCCCGTTGGCAATGGGGAAAGGGGGGATAGGGTGCCGTTGACCAGGATCCTCGCGGTCGGGTGGGAGTAGAGCGAAAAGACCCTATCAAGGATCTTCGACCCCAACCCCATGTGGGCTAAGGTGGCTCTCATGAAGTCCCAGGCAACACGGTCAAAGGCCTTTTCCGCGTCTGTGGAGAGGAGAACAGAGGGAATATTATTGAATTTAGCGTAGTGGATCAAATTGAGGGCCCTGACCGTGCTGTCTTTCTCCCCGGTATAAACCCGACCTGGTCGAGATGGACCAAGTCTGGAAGAACCCTGTTCAGTCTGTGTGCTAGTATCATTGCATAGAGTTTAACATCAGTGTTTAATAACTAAATGGGGCGATAGTTGCTAGGGGAGTCTCGGGATTTGTGGGGTTTGGGTATTAGTATTATATGAGCTTCTAGTGCCCTAGGGGAAAATGCCTTATGTTCATCTAGAGATTGGAAATAGTCCAGCATGTAGGGGTTTAGGATATCCTGGAAGGTGGTGTAGTATTTGTGACTGAAGCCATCTGGTCCCGGGGTTTTTTCGGTGGGCAAATTTTTAAGGGCTAATTTCAATTCGCTCAGTGATATGGGGTCCTCCAGTTGCTCTTTTTGCAAGTCTGTGATGTGTGGTAGTTGGAGTTTCCTTAGATATTCCCTTATCAGTTGGGATCTATATTCGGCAGGGTTAGGGGTATTTGTATTTGTGTGTTGGATGTTGTACAGTTTTTGAAAATATGATTTGAATGCATGGGAAATTTGGTGGGTTGATTTTTGAAGGAGGCCATTGTTGTCTCTGATCTGCATGATATATTTTTGGTGTGCTTTTTGCTTAAGGTATCTGGCTAGTGATCTGCCTGATTTGTTTCTTCCCTCGTAGTGTTTTTGGTGAGTGTATAGGGATTGCCTTTTGTGCATTTTGTTAAGGTGGGAGGCTAGTGTTTGTCTTTCTAGGGTGAGCTTATTGAGTAGATCCTTATTTGTAGGGGTGGTTTTGTGTAAGGTTTCCAGGTGTTGTATGTTTGCTAGTAGCTTACTGGTTAGTTCCCTTTTCGATTTATTCATTTGCGCTTTTATAGCTATTAATTCTCCCCTAATAACGGCCTTGTGGGCTTCCCATAACGCGTGTTGGGTGGTCTCCGGTATAGAGTTGTGTTCGAAGTATTCTAAGATTGCTTTTGTGATTCTAGGGGTCACTAGGGGGGTCGGTCAACAAAGATTCGTCTAGTCTCCAGATGTAATCTTTTAGGGGTTTCGAGGGCCAGGTCATAGTACAGAGTACGGAGGCATGATCTGACCATGTGATTGGGGAGATCTTTGCTGAATTGAATAAGGAGAGCCCTCCTACGTCTGCAAATATGTAGTCTATGCGGGTATAGATCTTGTGGGGGTATGAGTAGAAGGTGTAATCTCTTTGTTGGGGATGAAGTGTTCTCCAAACGTCTTGCACTACTATGTTTTTAAGGTATGATTTAATTTTTGATGTCCTCGAGTTCGATATTGAGGAACGTTGGGCCGAACAGTCCATACTAGGGTCAAGAGCAACATTGAGGTCCCCTCCCATGATGAGTGTCCCCTTTTGATGCTCTAGAATTAGGTTAGTTATTTTTTTTACAAAAGAATGTTGTGCTGAGTTAGGAGCATATATTGAAGCCAATGTCAACGGTCTGCCGTAAAGGAGCCCTGTGAGGATAAGATATCTCCCTTCTCTATCTCTAATGACCTGTATGGGTGTGAAAGGGATGTTTTTCCTAATTAGGATCCCCACTCCGTGTTTTTTACTGCGGGGGTGTGAGGCCCAATAGCAGGCGCCATATGTGTGGGCGCAAATGTGTTTGGTTCTCGTCCCTTACGGAAGTGGGTCTCCTGTAGGAATACCAAATCCTCTCTATGTCTATGAAGATCTCTGGACGCTAGCGTTCTTTTGCAAGGTATGTTCAGACCTTTCGCGTTGGCAGAATAAATGTTTATGTGGTTACCGGCATGGGAGTGGGAGCTCAGTTTAGCCATTATCTAGATGGTGGGTGTTGAATATGAATCGTAAGTTATGCGGCATATAGATAGGTAGTGTAGTAAAGGCAGAACACCAGAGCACTGGGCGGGCTGGGAGCAAGGGTACGTAATCAAGCTTGATCACGTATAAATGCAAATTTCCAAGTAATGTAATAACAACATTGGTAAGAAAAAAAACAAAAACAAGAAAATAACATAACGCCAACATTAACTCCATGCTGGCTATGAGGGTAGTATATCCCTAATGTCAACCCTGCTCTTAGAAATTAGCCCCTGGGGAAGTTACGCTATTGTAAATGGGCTTTGGACGAACCCCAGGGGATTGACATCTTAAGGAACAAAACTTACTGTTAACAATATCGCTATAACTAACCCTATGTGATCATAGATAACTGGTTCGGAGTGAGGTTTATAGTGGGAGTCTAACTAGTAACAACGTTGAAACTTAAACATTTAGCAAATGAACTATAACTAGATATTGGGCAAACAATCATGGAGTCAAGTTCAGTTATTTGGGGGTGTAAATCCCATTATGATAGGGCGAGATAATACAATCTGACAACAATATGTCCTTCTGCTGCGCCACCCCAGGAGGGACATTCTAGATAGCAGCTTTGGTTTTTAGTTGTCAGTGACTGGTCTTGGGGTGCTTTATTGTCAGGCCCTCTCCTTTCTTAATTAACCCACTTATGGTTGTTACTAAAGTTAGCTAGTTAAGGGGAATATGCAATCAAAGTAAGTACAGTTTCCATGTATAGGAAGAAAAGAAAAAAAAAGACACAGCAACATCATTTCTTATTACTCTATAGTGATATATTAAACAATGTTTAAGATAATATAACAAAACACCTGTCAAGATCAACATAGTATACTTATCAGGATCTAGCAGTGGTGAAATACGTCTTTTCTCAACAGGGTGTTTATTGGGACTCCATGCAACAGAAACCAGGCTCTATGCCTAGATCTGGATTGTTCATGTTTCTCAAAAATTAGGTAGCATGGGTCTTCCCCATGTCGCAACAATCGTCCAATATAGAGTCACTTTTTCCAGGACTTAAAAGGGATCTGCTCAGGTGTCCGGGGTGTTAAGCTTTTTCTTTTTACTGACTGACGACCATTGCGGTCTTTGGGATTTGGGTGCGGTGTCCGCTTGTTGTGCGGTCGACTCTGCTGGCCTTGAAGTGGGGGGGGGGAAGAGATGTTAAGGCCCCTTGAGAAGAGTTCGAGGTCGTCCGATTCTTTATAGATGTGGGTTCTTCCGTCCTTTTGAACAATGAGGCTAAAGGGAAAGCCCCAGCGGTATTTCACCCCCCGTTCCTGTAAGACTTGAGTGATGTAACGGATCTCCCTGCGCCTTTCAATAGTGGCAGGTCTAATATCTTGGAATACCTGAATGCTGTAAGTCTGGAATCTAATTTCTCGCTGTAGCCTAACCTGCTTCCAGATAGCCTCCTTGTCCAGAAAACTTGCAAATTTAATGATAATGTCTCTTGGTGGATTTGGAGGTTTCGGAACAGGGCGTAATGCCCTATGTGCATGTTCTATGGAGGTTTTGGCAAGTTTAAGTGATGGAATGACATATTCAAACAATTGTATTAAATAGGATATCAGAGAGTCTTGAGTCGCCTCTTCTGGCACCCCCCGAATCCTAAGGTTGTTTCTTCGCCCTCTATTGTCGAGGTCTTCAATTTTTAGTTGGAGCGACTGTACAATGGATTCATGTCTCGCTAGTTGGTGGTTGGAGTCAGACACGATGTTGTTCAGAGTGTCTTGTCCTTCCTCCAGACATTCTATCCTCAACCCCAGCTCAGTTATGTTTTTCCTCAGCGAGGTCATTTCAGTTTTTATAAATGACTTTAAGTCAGCTAAGTCTGATTTTGAGGGTAGTTGAGCTATGGTTGTTTGGATTTGAGTGAGTTGAGCTGCATGGGGGGTAGCCATCTGATCAGGTGTTATTTGAAAAACTGGTTGTGTGGATTCATTGGGTTCAGTTTCACAATCCTGCTTTTGAAAATATGAATTCATGGTAGCAGAGGGTGTTATGGGAGCCTTCTTGTCAGCTCTGGGCTTTTGTCTTGCTGCCATTAGAGAGTTTCGATGCAATCTGGTATATGGCTTAAATTAGTGCAGCATCTTCACAGCCCCTGTAACCGGGTGTTCATCTATTTACTCTTATGCCTATTTATGTAACCCTGTGAGATGGCACAAAGTAGGAGGGGGGGTGCAACAGACTTCTAATAAGGATAGAGATGAGGGTTTCCTTTTAGGTGGGCCCTGTTACAGCGAGCATAGGGGTTTCCCTGCCATCAGAAAGGCCATGCAGCGTGTGATCAAGGACAAGTATGTTCTCTAACAGTCAAACACCCCGTGTCAGCTGTTAATGGGTCACCGTCTGTGCAGGCTATGTAGTTAAGGTCAGTGTCCGGGGCCAACTTACTTCGCAAGGTGTGTGTAGTGGCCACAGGGTTCCAGGTAGTTGTAGTGGCAGCGCATAAAGAATATGCGCGCCACATGGGAGCTTCAATGGCGGATCGCTGAGTCCTTGCGCCCCGGGCTAATAGTCTCTGGATTCACACTTCAGACTGCCCAGATGTTTAAATAGTGACGCTGTCCCAGGACCAGGAGTGCTGCTCCGCCGCAGAGGAGGACTGGAGGGTGGCTAGGTGTGCGGTCTGTGTTGGTTCCGTTTTAACTTACACAGAGTCTCCAGCAGTGCCCAAAAAACAGATGTCCGTGTCTTGGAGTTAGTCTCTAGGAGTTCTCATGGGTATTGAGCGTAGTTGTGCACAAAATATCACCAATTTAGAGCGGGTTAACAGGGATACACTTCGGAGCAAATTCAATGTGCAGCCATGTTCCTGCACGGCTACGCTCCGCCTCCAGGTGATATCTTTTTAAACACGGCGAATTACAGTTGTGGAGTAAAGAGGATTCAGTTTGGAAAAATATATACAGATTTATTAAACATTAAACAAGATACTAACAAACAATATACCATTTAATTATACACAAAACAAACTCTCTGATACAATATGAAATAAAATATACTATTTTGCTTAGTTTTTAACCCTATGGGTACAAATCTAACAGTGAAATCTATTACAAGGTAAAATAAACCAGCATTGACTAATTATGAAGTATGTGTTACTAACAATGGTTATTTAAGATAATCTAATATTATCATTAAAATTATGTTTTGGTAACTTAACAATACAATGCAATCAGTCAGATTCAGAGGCCTAGATTTGGAGTTCGGCGGTAAAAGGGCTGCTAACGCTCCGCAGGCTTTTTTCTGGCCGCACCATAAATTTAACTCTGGTATCGAGAGTTTAATCAAATGCTGCGTTAGGCTCCAAAAAAGGAGCGTAGAGCATTTTTACCGCAAATGCAACTCTCGATACCAGAGTTGCTTACGGACGCGGCCGGCCTCAAAAACGTGCTCGTGCACGATTCCCCCATAGGAAACAATGGGGCTGTTTGAGCTGAAAAAAAACCTAACACCTGCAAAAAAGCAGCGTTCAGCTCCTAACGCAGCCCCATTGTTTCCTATGGGGAAACACTTCCTACGTCTGCACCTAACACTCTAACATGTACCCCGAGTCTAAACACCCCTAACCTTACACTTATTAACCCCTAATCTGCCGCCCCCGCTATCACTGACCCCTGCATATTTTTTTAAACCCCTAATCTGCCGCTCCGTAAACCGCCGCAACCTACGTTATCCCTATGTACCCCTAATCTGCTGCCCTAACATCGCCGACCCCTATATTATATTTATTAACCCCTAATCTGCCCCCCTCAACGTCGCCGACACCTGCCTACACTTATTAACCCCTAATCTGCCGAGCGGACCTGAGCGCTACTATAATAAAGTTATTAACCCCTAATCCGCCTCACTAACCCTATCATAAATAGTATTAACCCCTAATCTGCCCTCCCTAACATCGCCGACACCTAACTTCAATTATTAACCCCTAATCTGCCGACCGGAGCTCACCGCTATTCTAATAAATGTATTAACCCCTAAAGCTAAGTCTAACCCTAACACTAACACCCCCCTAAGTTAAATATAATTTTTATCTAACGAAATAAATTAACTCTTATTAAATAAATGATTCCTATTTAAAGCTAAATACTTACCTGTAAAATACATCCTAATATAGCTACAATATAAATTATAATTATATTATAGCTATTTTAGGATTAATATTTATTTTACAGGTAACTTTGTAATTATTTTAACCAGGTACAATAGCTATTAAATAGTTAAGAACTATTTAATAGTTACCTAGTTAAAATAATAACAAAATTACCTGTAAAATAAGTCCTAACCTAAGATATAATTAAACCTAACACTACCCTATCAATAAAATAATTAAATAAACTACCTACAATTACCTACAATTAACCTAACACTACACTATCAATAAATTAATTAAATACAATTCCTACAAATAAATACAATTAAATAAACTAGCTAAAGTACAAAAAATAAAAAAGATCTAAGTTACAGAAAATAAAAAAATATTTACAAACATAATAAAAATATTACAACAATTTTAAACTAATTACACCTACTCTAAGCCCCCTAATAAAATAACAAAGCCCCCCAAAATAAAAAATTCCCTACCCTATTCTAAATTAAAAAAGTTACAAGCTCTTTTACCTTACCAGCCCTGAACAGGGCCCTTTGCGGGGCATGCCCCAAGAATTTCAGCTCTTTTGCCTGTAAAAGAATAAATACAATACCCCCCCCCCCCAACATTACAACCCACCACCCACATACCCCTAATCTAACCCAAACCCCCCTTAAATAAACCTAACACTAAGCCCCTGAAGATCTTCCTACCTTGTCTTCACCATACCAGGTTCACCGATCCGTCCTGAAGAGCTCCTCCGATGTCCTGATCCAAGCCCAAGCGGGGGCTGAAGAGGTCCATGATCCGGTCAAAGTCTTCATCCAAGCGGGGCAGAAGAGGATCTTCCATCCGATTGAAGTCATCATCCAGGCGGCATCTTCTATGGTCTTCCATCCGGAGCGAAGCGGCAGGATCCTGAAGACCTCCAGCGCGGAACATCCATCCGGACCGACGACTGAACGACGAATGACTGTTCCTTTAAGGGACGTCATCCAAGATGGCGTCCCTCGAATTCCGATTGGCTGATAGGATTCTATCAGCCAATCGGAATTAAGGTATGAATTTTCTGATTGGCTGATGGAATCAGCCAATCAGAATCAAGTTCAATCCGATTGGCTGATCCAATCAGCCAATCAGATTGAGCTCGCATTCTATTGGCTTGGATCAGGACATCGGAGGAGCTCTTCAGGACGGATCGGTGAACCTGGTATGGTGAAGACAAGGTAGGAAGATCTTCAGGGGCTTAGTGTTAGGTTTATTTAAGGGGGGTTTGGGTTAGATTAGGGGTATGTGGGTGGTGGGTTGTAATGTTGGGGGGGGGGTATTGTATTTATTCTTTTACAGGCAAAAGAGCTGAAATTCTTGGGGCATGCCCCGCAAAGGGCCCTGTTCAGGGCTGGTAAGGTAAAAGAGCTTGTAACTTTTTTAATTTAGAATAGGGTAGGGAATTTTTTATTTTGGGGGGCTTTGTTATTTTATTAGGGGGCTTAGAGTAGGTGTAATTAGTTTAAAATTGTTGTAATATTTTTATTATGTTTGTAAATATTTTTTTATTTTCTGTAACTTAGATCTTTTTTATTTTTTGTACTTTAGCTAGTTTATTTAATTGTATTTATTTGTAGGAATTGTATTTAATTAATTTATTGATAGTGTAGTGTTAGGTTAATTGTAGGTAATTGTAGGTAGTTTATTTAATTATTTTATTGATAGGGTAGTGTTAGGTTTAATTATATCTTAGGTTAGGACTTATTTTACAGGTAATTTTGTTATTATTTTAACTAGGTAACTATTAAATAGTTCTTAACTATTTAATAGCTATTGTACCTGGTTAAAATAATTACAAAGTTACCTGTAAAATAAATATTAATCCTAAAATAGCTATAATATAATTATAATTTATATTGTAGCTATATTAGGATGTATTTTACAGGTAAGTATTTAGCTTTAAATAGGAATCATTTATTTAATAAGAGTTAATTTATTTCGTTAGATAAAAATTATATTTAACTTAGGGGGGTGTTAGTGTTAGGGTTAGACTTAGCTTTAGGGGTTAATACATTTATTAGAATAGCGGTGAGCTCCGGTCGGCAGATTAGGGGTTAATAATTGAAGTTAGGTGTCGGCGATGTTAGGGAGGGCAGATTAGGGGTTAATACTATTTATGATAGGGTTAGTGAGGCGGGTTAGGGGTTCATAACTTTATTATAGTAGCGCTCAGGTCCGCTCGGCAGATTAGGGGTTAATAAGTGTAGGCAGGTGTCGGCGACGTTGAGGGGGGCAGATTAGGGGTTAATAAATATAATATAGGGGTCGGCGATGTTAGGGGTAGCAGATTAGCGGTACATAGGGATAACGTAGGTGGCGGCGATTTGCGGTCGGAAGATTAGGGGTTAATTATTTTAAGTAGCTTGCGGCGACGTTGTGGGGGGCAAGTTAGGGGTTAAGAAATATAATATAGGGGTCGGCGGGGTTAGGGGAGCAGATTCGGGGTACATAAGTATAACGTAGGTGGCGGTCGGCAGATTAGGGGTTAAAAATTTAAATAGAGTGGCGGCGATGTGGGGGGACCTCGGTTTAGGGGTACATAGGTAGTTTATGGGTGTTAGTGTACTTTAGGGTACAGTAGTTAAGAGCTTTATAAACCGGCGTTAGCCAGAAAGCTCTTAACTCCTGCTATTTTCAGGCGGCTGGAATTTTGTCGTTAGAGCTCTAACGCTCACTTCAGAAACGACTCTAAATACCAGCGTTAGAAAGATCCCATTGAAAAGATAGGCTACGCAAATGGCGTAGGGGGATCTGCGGTATGGAAAAGTCGCGGCTGAAAAGTGAGCGTTAGACCCTTTAATCACTGACTCCAAATACCAGCGGGCGGCCAAAACCAGCGTTAGGAGCCTCTAACGCTGGTTTTGACGGCTACCGCCGAACTCCAAATCTAGGCCAGAATGTATATCTACAGCCGAAGGAACGCACAAGAACCTCTCTAATGCCTCAACAAGTCTCAACCTTAGGGAATATAAAACTACTAAAATAAAATATACTTAAACATAACACCAGGGTTTTTCTTACAATATTACTTTTAAAAGAATAAAGAGGGGCTTATTCTTTATAAGAATACACATAATAGCACTCAAGGTTTGTAGTTTGCAGATCAAGTATATTAGGACAGCATGTGATATATGTACTTGTGAAACTAAGTTAAAACATAACTTTTATTCAATGACTTGTAAAATTAGGAAATAATTTAAAAACACACTTAGGTAACCTTCTGTAGTCAAAATTATGTTGTATACATAGATTGTATCAGGTCTGAAACATAGATTTGAGTTGTATAAGAGTCTTTATTGATATCACTGTAATAAAGCCTATAAATATATGCAGGCCCCTGCAGTTAAGAAGCTAAGCATTACTTGTCTGGTTTATTAATTTACTGGAAAAATATGTTATCCGTATTTAGCCTTAGCTGTTAGATAATATAATAATCTTGGACCAATAATAGGGTGTAAATAACATTGTTTTAAATAGTTTTTCTCTGTTCTTTATGTGTCGGCACACTAAGGGTTAATTTCCAGATTTATACTGTACTGTATTGTCAGTACTTGTATTGCGGTAATAAATGGTTATGTTATTAAAGGGACACTGAACCCAAATTTTTTATTTTGTGATTCAGATAGAGCATGACATTTTAATCAACTTTCTAATTTACTCCTATTATCACATTTTCTTCATTCTCTTGGTATCTTTATTTGAAATGCAAGAAAGTATGTTTAGAGGCAGGTCCATTTTTGGTGAACAACCTGGGTTGTTCTTGCTGATTGGTGGATAAATTAATCCACCAATAAAAAAGTGCTGTCCAGAGTCCTAAACTAATAAAAAAGCTTAGATGCCTTCTTTTTCAAATAAAGATAGCAAGATAACAAAGACAAATTGATAATAGGAGTAAATTAGAAAGTTGCTTAAAATTGCATGCTCTATCTGAATCACGAAAGGAAAAAATTGGGTTCAGTGTCCCTTTAATCTACAGAATCTCTCAGAGAGTCACGCTTACTTTATTAAATATCTTGGGGCATATGTATCAAGCTCCGTATGGAGCTTGATGCCCCGTGTTTCTGGCGAGCCTTCAGGCTCGCCAGAAACAGCAGTTATGAAGCAGCGGTCACAAAGACGCTGCTCCATAACCTGTCCGCCTGCTCTGAGCAGGCGGACAGACATCGCCACAAATCAACCCGATCTAGTACGATCAGGTTGATTGACACCCCCTGCTGGCGGCCGATTGGCCGCGAGTCAGCAGGGGGCGGCGTTGCACCAGCAGCTGTTGTGAGCTGCTGGTGCAATGCTGAATACTGCGAGTGTATTGCTCGCCGTATTCAGCGAAGTCTGGTGTACCTGATCCGCTCTGTCGGATCAGGTCTGCCAGACTTTGATAACTAGAGGCCCTTGTATCTATTCTATCACCATAATAAAGTATTGCACATTGTTTGTAATAGAATTTAGAGTTAGGGTGATATCTCTTGGATTAATTCACCAACGGTTCAAGATCCTTGTATTCTATACCACAGGATCGATATACTGTCGACTTAGTGTTAGTTATGACAACAATCCATGGGGTAAATATATGTTTTTTTAAAACAATTTGTCAGTGTTTGAGTACTTATTTTATTTATTTGGTTCTGTACCACCGTTTTTCATTTAGTGTGATCTACAGCAGCTTCATACGGTATACCGACTCATTCTCAATAAAGTATTTTGTTTACCTCAAGTTTTATTTAGTTAGATCACAACCATTTGTGTTCACCACGCTAAATGAGGTTATCTTGAGTAAGCGTTAGAACAGTGGTGTAATTATCTCTATAAACCACACGGAACTCTTCATTCAGCCGTTCTATATATCTTTTACTTCGTCCCACACATTAATTGTAGAGATAAAGTTAAAACCTACGTCTTAGGAGGTGGCTGGTTGTGAGTATATGCGGCTTCATTGGTTATGTTATCCCGCTAGTGGTCTGCAGCGTTTGCTACTTAGATATACTTTGGTATAATATAAAGTTTTTAGCTAGCTGCTTAAGAAACCCCAGTTTGCAGATCAGTGACATGAATTGGCAATGTTATTCAGACTCTAATTCTATTATTATATTATCATCAATATCCTGATCATAGTATGATCAGATTGTGTTTTTACTAGGAAGAGACAACTGATACGAGTATCTAGAATTCATCCTTCAAACATATAATCAAGAATTTAAATTCTTTAGCCACTGAGCTAGATACTTTATTTCTACCGGATTTTCTACTTATTTTATAGGCAACTAGAGATATTTTGTCAGTAATAACAAAAGGACCCTTCCATGATGGAAGAAATTTCTTCTCCTTAACCTGATCTCTTCCAAAGTTATAGAGATAAACCTTATCATTTATTTCCTATTCCTTTTTGGAAGTTTTTAGATCATAATAAGTTTTAGCGGCAGTTGCGGCCTTCTCTATGTTTCTTTGAGCAAATGCAAAAGCATATTGCAGATGCTTCCTTAAGTTTTCTACATACTGATGCGTAGTGGCAGAATTTATTAAATTCTGGTCTGAGGTGTGATACAGTAAATGCTGAGGTAGAACCATTCTTCTACCAGTCATCAATTCAAAAGGTGACATCTTAGTAGCACTACTTGGGGCTGCTCTCAATGCCATTAGGACCAGAGGCAATTTTATATCCCAGTCCTTACCTGTTTCAGTCACAAACTTTTTGAGGATTTTCACAATGGACTTGTTGTAACGGTCTACATCACCACTTGAGGCAGCTCTATATGCAATATGGAGCTTTCTTTTGACCCCTAGTATTTTCCACATTTTGGTCATCACTTCGCTAGTGAAGTGGGTCCCTCGATCGGATTTGATTAGCTGGGGTAAACCAAATCTGGAAAACACGTGGTTGATGAGCAATGCTGTGCATGTTTCAGCACTATTGTTAGGTTCACTGATGCACTCTACCCATTTAGTGAATAGGCATGTTACTGTCAACATGGATCTGTTGCCTCTTGATGACCTAATTACTGGACCAATAAAATCAATTTGTATATCTGACCATGGCATTACCATCCCCTTTTTCTGCAGAGGCGCACTATGTATTGGTGCAGTTGTTTGGAACTGTGGACAGATTAAGCAACCTTGACAGTAGATTTGAACATCCTTCAACATATGTGGCCAAAAGGCATAATCACGCAATATTTCATACGTGAGTTTAGCACCACAATGACCAGATGTGGGAGCATCATGGGCATGTTGAAGCATGAGACCTCAGAACTGGGTAGGTACCACCCATTGTTGAATACCTGCTTTGGAGGTTCTAATTAACAAACCATCCTGTAACTTGAACTGCGATTTGGATTTCATTAAGATTCTAAGATCTTCCTTACCAATACAATCGTATTTTGGGATGGGGTTGTTTTCAGGGTCTTCTATATGTTTATAGAAAATACCTATAATGGGGTCTTCTCTGTGACTAGTGATCCCATCATCACTAGGAAAATCCTGACTCCATTGTACCATGTTAGGCTCATCCTGTTGTTTAGCCTGATTTGTGGTAATTACCTCTATCTGAATTGCACCCATTAAGTGGTCAATATTAAGGAGCTCTCCAGTTATGGCTCCTTGTTTTGCTAATGAATCTGCAAAATCATTGCCTTCCTTATCAGGACCTTGAATTCTGGAATGACCCTTGGTCTTTTTCCAGTGTATGGTTAAACCTTTGGACACCACTAGCTTATCAATTTCACAGAACAATTTGCAATGTTTGACAGGTTTGTTTTCTGCATGCCATTTCTTATCCAAGCTGGCAGGTATTCAACAAAACTGTCACCCACATAATTTGAGTCAGTAATGATCACAAATTCATGAATACCTTGTTCAATAGCCATTTCAATGGTTTTTAGAACAGTAGTAAGTTCTGCAACTTGCTGGATCTTGGTACAATGTTGAAACCTACAGAAATATTTGGAAATCCATTTTCCCAAGCTATACCTATGCCAGTGACTAATCTGCTCTCATTATCAATAGTGGCATGGTAAGAACAACCATCAACATATACCCAAGGTAATATTTGACACTGGTCCTCATTATATATTTTATATGGGGAAAGAAATTGTTCCTCCAGGAAATCATCTTCTAATAACTCTTCCCCATGATCCTTAGCAGTACAGTCATGGAGCTCAGCAAGCCCCTGTGTGACTGGATTCCTTTTGTTTTGTTTATAGCAAATTTCTAAAGGCCAGCCTTGTAAGGAGAGAGTCCAAGCTGTTATGCGGCTATTGGACAGGTTCCAATCCCTTATTCTCTCACTTTGCAGATATAGCAAAGGCTGGTGGGCCGTTTCTATAATAATTTTCTCGCCCTGTATATAGCTGTGGAAATTTTGTAGAGCCCATACAGTAGATTAGAGGGCTTTTTCGCAACCACTAAACTTTATTTCTACTGGGGATAGAGTTTTGCTCGCATAAGCAATGACTTTGCTTAAATTATCATGCTTTTGGTATAAGACAGCACTCAGGCTTATATCTGTGTAACCTGTTTCTAAGTAGAAAGGTTTACTGCCTTCAGGGTAAGCTAAGCAAGGTGCTTGATTGAGTTTTCTCTTCATCTCTCTTATGGTTGTCTCTTGAGTCTCACTCCAGTGCCATTTCACATCCTTCTTTAGAAGATGTAGCAGTGGTTTAGCTAATTCTGCATAATTATCAATACATTTGCGAGAATAATTTGTCATACCCAGGAATGATCTTAATTCCTTTAAGTTAGTTGGGTTTTTAGAATTTGTTATAGCCTCCACCTTTTTCTTCTGAGGATTTAACCCTTCAGAAATAACTTCATGTCCCAAGAAGTTCACACGGTTACGGCACCATTGGGCTTTTTGTAGGGATAGCTTGACACCTGCCCTTTTAAGTTGGCTGAGGACATGTTTAAGCTCTGTGATGTGTCTTTCAAAGTCTGTGCTTTTGATTAACACATCATCAACATAAGATAAGGTCCCCTTTTCCAGTGCATCAGGCATAGCCTTATGCATGAATACAGCAAATTAATGTCCTGAATTTATGTATCCGAACGTAAGTATTTGAAATGCATACTGGACCTTTGGAAGGAGAATGCAAGCTTATACTGGTCTTCCTCATGTACCTTTATGGTCCAGTATCCCTGTGCGCAATCAATGGCAGTGAATATTTTAGATCTCTGCATCTGAGCTAGGCACTGGTCAATGTATGGTACAGGCCAGCCAGACATATATACTCGCTTGTTCAGCTGTCTTAAGTCAGCAAAAAAACGCCATTGTCCATTGGGTTTAAGAATACCTAGAAGAGGATTATTATAAGAGCTATGCACCTGTCTGATGATACCCCTTTCTTCTAAGTTCCTTAGTATTTCTGCAAGAGCATCATTGGAGGCTAAAGGGAGTCTGTATTGTTTAACAAATACAGGTGGTGCATTGGGATCAGTTTGGATTCTTGCAATGTGCAGGTCTGTAGTCCTACAGTCATAAGAATCCCTAGCAAAAATGTCCTGGTATTCCATCAGGAGTTCTCGTAGCTTTTGGTGTTCTCCATCATTGGAACAGCCATTAGCTAAGGAGATTTGCTCTTCGACTATTTGCTGAAATCCTAGAAAGGTTTCAGGCTGTCCTATCTCATAGGCTTCTTCCAACCTAGAGGTGAGATCCCCTTGATTATAATTTACCTTGCCCCATGATTCTGGGTATTGGGGTATTCTTGCTATTTGATCGGCTGATCAAATACTAGGGAGGCCTCTTCAATTTTACAGATGCCTTCCTCTGAGCTATAGGGATAAATAGACTGAAATGTAAACAATCCCTCTGGCATAGATGCAAAGGATTGTTCTATTAACTGTTCTTCAGTTAAGTATCCTTCAGGTATTAGCCCAATCATATTATTCTGGAATCCAAAAGTGTAATAACTGGATTCCAGCGCATATCCTATGGTAGTTCCCTTGGATAAGGTGATATCCTGTGGGGTCATGTTATGCACAATAACATGCATTGGAACATTTCCAATATTTACCATGGGAGTATGGGTCATTGTAATACCCAGATTTTGCACTCTATGGGAGATGCATATTAGCGTTTCAGAAGTTTTTTCAGACCCCTTTTTCACTGTAATGGTATAAGAAATGTATCAGTCCCAGCAGGGATTACAACATTGTTAGACACCTGCATATTTCTAGCATATGGCAATTGCTGGTTTGATTTCAGGGTGGCATTTTCATCCTGAAATACTTTGGGGCCCTTCTTTTACCTACTCCAGAGGAAAGAGTTAATCAAATCTATTTGTATGGCATATCTATGTAAGAGATCATTGCCAATGTATATTTGATTATGGAGAGTATTTAAAACTAAAAACAGGTGCTTTGCTGATTTATTACCTATAGAGATAGATAATAAACATTTAGCTGTGATGTTATAGCTTTCAGACCTGTCACCCAGGCCATGGACACAGTGGTCTTGGGGAGAAATATATTTAATCACCTAAGGTTCAGCTATCTGCGCTAATAAGCCTTTGCTTATATAGCTAGCTTCCTGTTTTAAGCTCAATTTGGCATACTTGGTTTTCCCAAGGTCATGCACTTGCATAGAGATAAATAGATCCTCTTTAACTTTCACAATTTCTACGAGAAATTGCGAATGTTCTCCCCCTTTAGGGGACTTAGTGTCCCCTTTGTGGAGATATATTGTTAATACATCGCCATCTAAGGAAATATTAGCTATCTTTCCAGGCGGAATTTTAAAAGTATGATCATCAGAGCCACTTAGGGGAGTCTGATCAACTATCTGTAGGATAGTTACTTCAGGTACAGAATTATTCCTGAAATGAATCTCCATAGCATCTGGCTTCTCTTCCACCGTGTGACAGTTATGTCTGGTGTGAGATATGCTGGACCGCTCATAATTAATAGGTCTTTTTACTTGTGACCAAATTACATTATTTATGCAATCAATTATGATGCTTAATCGCTTCAGGAGATCAATACCAATGATTAAACAATTAGTTGGCAGATCCACTATAATGGCAGGGTGTCTTATTACCCTGTTCCCCAGCTTTAGCTTTAACCATGCCGTACCCCAAACTTTGATGGAATTGCCCCCAACACCTATTAGTGAACCATCAAATTCCCTTAGCTTATGTTTGTGGGGCGTTAGCTCATCTAGCTGTGGGATAGAATAGTTTCCTGAGATCCAGTATCAATTAATCCCATGATAGAGTTAGTAACAGAATCCTGGATCTCAGTTGATACATAATATCTCCCTGCAGTTTCTACCATTTCACACATAAAGTTATCATGTTTAAACATTGGTGGACTTTGCCACAGTTTACTTGGATTCATTACATCACCTGATGCGGCACAATCCTTATCGACCGCCTCCTCTATAATATGGATAACGGGTTTCCTGTATACTGCACTGCAGTTAGGGGATACTCCCTCCTGTAGGGATTGTTCTGCGTGTTCATCTGTGGGAATAATGCTTAGGGACAACTGGAAAATAGAAAAGTCATTAATACTTCCAGACTGGGGACACCTGTCATGACATTCAGGCCTTTCGTTGCTGGGCTGTAGGGAGAGAATTTGATTAGTATAATTTTTAACATTTATTATCTCATTTATATTTAATACAGCTAAGGCATTTTCATAAACATCTAAATGATCAATTATGGAAGTGGTCCCCCTTTTGGAAAATGGGTGTACTGCTTTACTTAGGAACTTGACTATCGTAAGGATGTCATACACTTTATTAAGTACATTACCGGATTTCATTGGGATCTTATTGTTTGGGTTGGAGCGCCCTCTATCTGTCCTATCCTTACTATGCTGAAATTTCACCCATGCATTTTGATATGGACTGTCTGAGAAGCTAGCCCCCCTTCTGACCCGCTGTAGTAACTTCCTTCTTCCTCTGAGGTGTAATAATTATCTTCCCCTTCAGAGTTAGGTAATTGCCTAAAGGGGGAAAGTTATCTCTGGGTTTGAATTAGGGACATAATTTGGGGACTTTTGTTTATCCTCCTGCCTTATATTTTGAAATTCACTTCTGACCCAGTCCTTAATTGAGTTTATAATTTCAGCACTAGTGTTATTATTCAAAGGCTCCTTATTGCTGCTGATTTGTCTCTTTAATTAATTTATTTCCTGTTCATGTTCTTTTTGAGCCCTACAATATCTAGCTTTTAAAGTTTTATTTTCATTTTGGCATTTTTCATAATCTTCTTCTAAAGCTTTTAATTAAACCACTAATGTCTGATTATATTCATTTAAGGCAGAAATCTTTTTATTAGCTTCTAGACTCTATAACTTTCCGTTATTAAAGGCTTCTTCAAATTCTCGCAATGAATAATTTTCACCCCTTAGCTGTCCTAATTGTGCGTTTTGTCCTGCCATTTGGCTAGACATCTCACAGCTCAAATACATTAGGATAGGCCAAGTTTTGAAAACTATCTCATCACGCCCTCTTAATTCCATGCATTTACTAAGCTTCAGTAAAACTTGGTATAATTCACCATCTTCAACCCACATATCTTTAAAGGGACACTGAACCCAATTTTTTTCTTTCATTATTCAGATAGAGCATGCAATTTTAAGCAACTTTCTAATTTACTCCTATTATCAAAATTTCTTCATTCTCTTGGTATCTTTATTTGAAAAGCAAGAATGTAAGTTTAGATGCCGGTCCATTTTTGGTGAACAACCTGGGTTGTTCTTGCTGATTGGTGGATTCATTTAACTGACCAATAAACAAGCGCTGTCCAGAGTTCTGAACCAAAAAATAGCTTAGATGCCTTCTTTTTCAAATAAAGATAGCAAAAGAACAAAGAAAAATTGATCATAGGAGTAAATTAGAAAGTTGCTTAAAATTGTATGCTCTATCTGAATCACAAAAGAAAAAATTTGGGTTCAGTGTCCCTTTAACTAAACCTTTGGCCTTAGCCTTAAACCCCTGGATATAATTGTATACATCATCCCCAATATAAAGCCTGTTCATGAGGTGGCTCATGGCTTCTATTTCAAGAGTTCCTGCCTGAACCATTTCATGAACAGAGGATCTTGGGGAGGGCACATTTTCATCATGTACAGATACACTAGAGTCGCTTTTTGTTAAAGACATAGCTATTTTAGTATGGTACTTAATACGATAAAAACGCTTGTTTAATTTCTACAAAATCAGTATTTGCACAATATAATTTTGTTATTACAAATATAAATTTACTACACAAAATAATATTGCTGTGAAAAATATCACTGATTGTCAGCCGTGCCTCCAACGTGTTATATATTTTAGATTACAATATTAATTATGACTATCTCAGCGGTAACCTCCAATATATTTGTATTATTTTTCTGTAGTTCTAATCAGGTTATATCTTTTTAAACACAGCAAATTATATTTGTGGAGTAAAGAGGATTCAGTTTGGAAAAATATATACAGATTTATTAAACATTAAACAAGATACTAACAAACAATATACCATTTAATTATACACAAATCAAACTCTCTGATAAAATATGAAATAAAATATACTATTTTGCTTAGTTTTTAACCCTATGGGTACAAATCTAACAGTGAAATCTATTACAAGGTAAAATAAACCAGCATTGACTAATTATGAAGTATGTGTTACTAACAACGGTTATTTAAGATAATCTAATATTATCATTAAAATTATGTTTTGGTAACTTAACAATACAATGCAAGGGAGGGCACCTCAAAGAGTCTCACAGCTCTAGAAAAGAGAGAGAGAACCTACACCCCATTAAACATAAAAAAAAGACAACTAGAGGACAAAGAGGAGGAAAGAATAGAAGGAGAAGCAAAGAGAGTGAGATAACAACTGACAACACAGGCATTTTTAATTTGAGCAATAAAGAATTGGATAATGATGAAAAAAGGATATTGTCATTAGGTTTATCTTTTGCCCCTACCACGAATTTGAACAAATTTAACACCCACATTCATATAAAACAATTCACCAGAAAGCTAACGCTGAAACGCTATTTTTTGAAAAATCCCTTAGAGAGACAGGTGAATCCATCAAAATTTCCTAAAAATATAATAGCAAATGATGGTAAGAGAACTTATACTAATCTTAGACCGACTTCCAAATTCTATCCTTCGTATGCTAAAGGGTCTAACATAGAAACCTTTGAAAAAATGGTTCTACAAGATCTAAAAGGATTTAATCCCAAAAAATCGAAACCCAACTTCAATCTATCTAAAAAAGACAAAGAGATCATAGACAAACTACAAAAAAATAAAGATGTAATCATAAAGCCAGCAGACAAGGGTGGGGGGGTTGTCATTATGAATAGAACAAACTATATCGCAGAAGCAAATAGAATATTGAATGACCCTAAGACGTATAAAACATTAGAATTAAATCCAATCAAAAAAATCAAAAAAAGTCTACTTTGTATATTGGAGGAAGGAAAAGATGGGGGTATCATTAATGATAATTAATTTAATTATCTATACCCTGAATTTCCCAGAACCCCCATCTTTTACTTCCTCCCAAAAATTCATAAAGATCTTATTAACCCCCCCGGGGAGACCCATCATATCTGGAATAGGTTCTATAACATCTAACCTTTCCAGATATGTGGACATTTTTCTTCAGAAGTATGTCAAAAACTTAAAAACCTATCTAAAAGATTCCACTCAAGTATTACAATTAGTAGAAAAAATTAAATGGGAAGATAATTACCTACTTGCCACGAGTGATGTTACATCCCTTTACACAATTATTGACCATGAACAGGGCCTTAAGGCCATCGAAAATACCCTTGAATTAGACAAAGACATAGATATACATCTTAGACAGTTTATTTTAAAGGGAATAAAATTTATACTAGAAAACAATTATTTTGAGTTCAATGGAAAATATTATCTTCAATTAGAGGGCACCGCGATGGGCACGAGGTTCGCGCCAAGTTATGCTAATATATTCATGGGAGACTGGGAGGATAATTTCCTTAGGTCACATGAATTTGGCGCGGACCTCCTGCTCTTCAAGAGGTATATAGACAATATACTAATTATATGGAAAGGTTCTGAGGAAAATCTAAAATTGTTCTTCCAAGCAATGAATAATAATGATAAAGGTCTCCAATTCACCTATCATTACAGCAACACTTCCATCTCCTTTCTGGATTTAGAAATATTTGCAGATGAGAGTAGTCTAGCTACCAGAACGTTTTTTAAACAAGTAGACTGTAATGGGTACGTACACAAAAAGAGTTGCCACCATGAGAGATGGAAAGGCAATATACCCATAGGTCAGTACCTTAGAATTAAGAAAAATTGTTCAAGGCTTATAGACTTTGAAACCCAAGTAAATGTTCTCCAACAAAGATTCTATGAAAGAGGTTACAGTGAACAAGAACTAGAAGGAGCTATGACGAGAGCTAAGACTACTGAACGAAGTTCTCTCTTACAATATAAAGAGAAAAGTACATTGGACATAAGAGATAATAAAAATGAATATGATGTAGCATTAATAACAAACTATAACGATGACCATCAAGCATTACGGAAAATAATCACAAAACACTGGCATATAGTCAAAAAAGATCCTTTGATAGGAGACCTCTTAGCATATAAACCGAAAATCATCTTTAGAAAAGCCAGAAACCTAAAACAAATCCTTGCTCCTAGTGTTTTACAAAAAGATAACTCCAATATGGTAGATCAAGATCTTAGAGGGAATAATTTGAAAGGTTTTTTCCCCTGTATTTCTTGTAGGGCTTGTAAATATAGTAGCAAAATCAGTTCCATCCAGATAACAGGCACAAATGAAAATTTTAAAATTAAAGACACAATAAGATGTTCAAATAAGGGCATTATATATCTTTTAAAATGTTCATGTGATCTATTTTACATCGGAGAAACAACTAGACTTTTACGTGACAGGATCAGAGAACATCTCTGTAATATTGAAAAGGGGAATCTAGACACTCACCTATACAAACACTTCAGAGAGATACATAAAAATAAATTACAGCATTTAAAATTTTGGGGAATATGTAAGGTCAGAGGTGACTGGAGAGGGGGTAATTTTGAAGGTAAGCTACTAAAAAAAGAAGCTGAACTAATCTATAAATTCGATACCCTCTTCCCCCGAGGCCTTAACTCTGAAATAGACCTGTCCCCCTTTCTAGGAGTCAAAATTTAATTAACTCTTAATGTCATTTAAATAGAAAAATATAAGATGAACTAATTTAAACTCTTCTAAAAAAAATTCCCTAATTTTCTGACACATTGAATAATGATTATAAGTCGATATATTAAAAAATATTAAACTAATTAAATTGAACATAATAGATATAAAAAAATTTTTATGTATTCACGACAATATCCTTAGAAATATTTTAGGGACACACTAGAAAAGTCTATTATCGTAACTCGCCTATGAGATTGGACCGATTTATTTAAGAAATCCTTTTCCAATTAGTGCTGAACTAAACTGTAACAAAATTGAAATTAATTTGTGCTGAACAAAACTGAAACAAAATTGATTTTTCCATTATTATTATTATTTTTTAATTTTTATCCTTTATATTTTCTATCCTTTATATTTATGATATATGAGACAATGATCTTTTAGAATTAATGAATTATATTATCTCTATCTAATTTTATCAACGTATCAATTGCTTGTTTAATCTGATATACCACATAATTTAAATTAAAAATCTTTATGTCCAATATGGAAGACCACCTCTGGTTTTATCACCTTTATCTTTAATTTTTTATATGTTCATGTTGAGCGCAACAAACTCTTTATCTAACAAAACACACCAATATAAGACTCAACACTATCTTTTGGAAAGCAAACATGATCTCCTGGTCTAAGCTAAACATACCACCTTAAGAAAAACTATTAGGAATTTGGATCAAATTCCACCTTATATTGGGAAGCATCACACCAATCAGCACACTCCGATGAATATTTAAACTCTGTCCCGGGAACACACCGGCATCTTGAAAAAGCCCTGTTAACGGGCGAAACGCGTAGATTGATTTCCAGTTGTTCCCTGCAAAGGACTCTATTTTATCTCTTATCTAGGTACCTAGTTCAAGAATATCCAACCCGCGCGTGTTCCACGCTAAGTGCGGGCCTGCGGATTTCACCTCTTGCCTTTGGAATCGAAAACCAAGCACACAAGAAATCGGAGTGACAAGCAGTTTCCATACACGCTGACCGGGTTCAGCCCACGCAAGTAAACAGAGCAGTATTGCATTGGAGGATACCGCTTACCTGGACATATATCGGACAGTGTGAGTTTAATAAGATCGTATCAATTATCTTTACCCTAAGGTGTGTATTATGACTTTTTGGACCACATCATAGGGAGTCACACAAGGAATAACAATATAATTTCTCTATGTTATAACCATTTGATGGACAGTAACACGTTTTTCCTTGATCAGCTCATATAAGGAACATTGTTTCAAAAGAGTAGCTACTCACTAAAGTGTAGCCAATCACGCTGGATAACTAACGCTCATCGAATATATGAACATAATTTATTAAGCTTCAGTATATATTTTTTATCTTTTTAAAGGTGGTATTCCAATTCATTTTTATTTTTATTAAGGGAGACGTCCCTTTTTACATATTAATTTTCGTCTATATTTCCAATTGTTATATAAATTGTATTTTAAAAAAATTTGTAAAGTAAAGTTATTAATTTGCCTTCTGTTGTTTATATTATTTTTGACTAAGTGTGGTGGGATCTTAGCTTTAGCGCCCTCTTATTCTTTCTATCTTGTTTTACTTGTGACAATCCTGGGGGGATTGTCTTAGAGTGGCCTAGATCTACTTTAGTTATTAGCGCTATATTTTTGCACTCATCTAATACAATGCAATGAGTCAGGTTCAGAATGTATATCTACAGCAGAAGGAACGCATAAGAACCTCTCTAATGCCTCAACAAGTCTCAACCTTAGGGAATATAAAACTACTAAAATAAAATATACTTAAACATAACACCAGGGTTTTTCTTACAATAAACTGAATTAAGTGAACACTATTTATAATAAAATTTCTCATATTGTTAGGTGAATTAGATTCCTAGACAATATAAACCAGACTATGGGGGTAAGTACATATACAAATTGGGCCTATAATAATCTAATACAAATCTTAATAAGGACCTTAAATGCAATAACTGCTAATAAATAATTAAAGAGATTTTTATACTTCCCAAATGTTTGCTCCTCCAAGTCCTGGGTTATCAATAGTCAAGCTATGTGTTTCCTCTGCATCCGGTCCCACAAAAACTCTTAATCCACAGGAAAAACAGGAAAAAAGTTCCCAAGGATATCAAAGATATAGAATGGGTGCCACCAAGATTCAAAACTATTTTTCAGGGGCAAATTGGACAGCGCTTCCTGCTCAGTTTTATGCAACCCAGAGTCATTGAGAATGCTCAGTGACCCAATTTATCCTGAACTATAACTTCGCCCTAATCGCTAACAGCCATTCACAGATGTGAGAGGATCTGCAATGCTGTGATTGTGCTATAAAAGTGAACTAATTCTTACATTTATCCTTCTTAGAATTCATTTTTCATATATCACACATACATACACACACATATATATATATATATATATATACATACACATAGACATACACATATTCATTTATCTAATTTGTGAGCTAGACTTCATAAATTTACCAAATATACTTAAATAAGTAGTCTTTATGGCTTATCATTTGTGCATTGTCCTTTAAAGTTGGGCATATGGGTTTTAACATAGGGAGATAATTTATACATACATCAATCTCCATATCTTCATTTAATATTTTTGTTTAAAGGGATACTGAACCCAAAATTTTCCTTTAATGATTCAGATAGAGCATGAAATTTTAAGCAACTTTCTAATTTACTCCTATTATAAAAAATTTTTTGTTCTCTTGCTATCTTTATTTTAAAAGCAGGAATTTAAATCTTAGCAGCCAGACAATTTTAGGTTCAGCATCATGGATAGCGCTTGCTTATTGGAGGGTTACATTTACCCACTAATAAGCAAGCATAACCCAGGTTCTCAACCAAAAATGGGCCGACTCCTATGCATCATATTCCTGCTTTTTAAATAAAGATAGCAAGAGAACGAAGAAAAATTGATAAAATTAAATCCTCATTAATTAGATAGATACTTATTTATACATAAGGTATATACACATATCTCCCTATGCGAGTATCTCACAGATAAATGTATGTTACAGATGAGGCATAGTGAATTATATAGTATTTTACAATAGTTTCTCATTATATGTATGTCTTAATCTGTCATGGCTCCTCAATGCATGGTGATACCTGGGAGTATAATTTGGTCAGGTAATCAGTATATATATTTATATACAATACATAAATGTACAAGTCACATACATATATATACATATATAGATACATAGGCACATACATATTTATATCATACCAGTTATTTCATATACTTAATTCCATATTTAACTTATTTATACTTTCAAACTTTTAACTTTTTACATTTCCTTCCCACACAAATGTTATATTTTGTTTATTAGGGAGTGTCTGAGTTGGTCACTTAGACTAGCAGCCATCTCATTAACATATGAGTGAGGGCCCATTTGTTTGTAATTCCATCCACTAAAGTATAAACAAAATCTTAGACAATGGGACTCTATTCTTTTGAGTTGGAACAACAGTTCTCTCTGTTCTGTTGATAAAGCCCCTCAGGTGATTTCCTGTTCAGGTAACTCCTGGACACATGCTTTTGTTATCTGATTTTGGTCTCTTTTTGTGTTTACAAACAGCAGGGGCAAAAGGCTTGTTACCTTCTTTTGGACAAATGCTCCAAGATAATTTACATTGTTATCTTATGAGTCATGGAGATGTGGTGAGTTTGTTTAATTTAAAATCCTAGGTCCAAGATGATTTAAAATATGTTGTTCCTGTAATATGAAATACCATATTTTTTCTGTATCAAATTAATTATTTGTATAATTTGATAAAATAATTCTTCTGATATAGACAACTCCCCACAGATGATGTAACAATAATTTAAATAAAAAAAAATGTACACTATCAATTGAAGCAAACACTATGCAATGTTTCTTTAAATCATATTCACAATCACTTGGTTATATGTAAAATGTATCTTGTTTTTTTCCCTCCTGGAGGGGTTGTCTGTCCATCTCAATGAAGATTTGTGTCTAATGTGGTGCAGACAGCACACCCAAACAGGTAGCTATTGTGCGGCACATGCTCTAGCAACAGAAAGACGCAACCAATCAGCTCCTTGTTGGCTGTGGGGTCATGAGGAGATGCCTTCGAGGTAAGAAAACAAAAGGTAAATCTTACAAATAACCAAGCAATTCTGCGTATAATTCAAACATTACATAGGGTTTGCCTTGAACTAACAATATTTGGAGGAAAATGTTCACAATGTCCCTTTAATTATAACTTCAATGTCCCTTCAAGTGTTTAGAAAATGTAAAACCCACATTTTAAAGTGCTGTTCTTGCTAAAAAGTGAGATATGTAGCATAAGTAGAGAGAGCAAGAGGTTGTGCTGTTCGCAGGGTCAGAACTGAGCTGTGCAACTGACTGAGCTCTCAGGTATAAGCGCATATGGGAGGGTTAATAACCCAGGAATCAGTGACATCAATCAATCCTTTTGTTAAGTAACAATTTAATATAATATATTAAGAACATGTAAAAACATAAATAGACATGATCACATAAGGAGTTATAACAGGGACAAACATTCACAGAGCCGTTTTATAGAAAGGGAATCACCGACCATCACTCCACGTTCTCTCGAAATATTGGAACCGGCGTTGTTTGAAATGTTGCAAAATTGTTCCCTCCTGCTATGACGTGTCAGTCTATGCAAATCTCTGATGTACGTTTCGTCAATGCTATTAACTTTTTCAAGGAGTGATGTCATGAAGTGTCCTCCTCCTTTTATTTCCCCTTCTCTTTTTTCATTGGTGAATTCCTTATTGTCCCTGTTTTAATAATTATATCTCAGCTGAATAAATAAGGAAAACCGTCCACATCTATATTGATACATTGACATAATGTTCCATAACCACATACTAAATTAATTTACACAGGGCTAACAATAAAAATCACGATTTACAAATATGATAAAATAAAAGTCAGCCAAAAAAAATACATTTGAATATATTTAATTATTCATACCCAGATATTCTCAACATATATATATATATATATATATATATATATATATATATATATATATATATATATATATATATATATATATATATATATATATATATATATATGCATATTCTCATTTTTCTTTTTTCAATTTCAATTCCCTTTTACTACTAAAATCCTAAAAAGAAACACAGAGAGGTGAATAAGAAACCTTTAGAGACAAATTATAGGAATGGTAGTGACTAGATAGAGTGGAATTCAGTTAAAAAGAATAAGAATAATAAATATTCAGAAAGAAAGGTAAAAAATACTGAAATTCCTATGAAGCGTGAAGTATCAATGAGTAAGAAGTAGATATTTGTTTTTAGAAAGAGGCAAAAGAATAGCCACTCCAAGACCACAGAACCCAAACAAGAAGATAAAAAACAGTGGAGAAAGAGAGACAAAATAACAAACAAAAAGAGGAAGTAAAACCAAAGGGTATTTATAATCTGAGTAGTAAACAGTTAACAAGAGATCAGATTAGAGATTTAAATAAGGGTTTGAACTTTTCCCCGACCAATTCTTTAATAATGAATTCAAACATGGTGATCTGTACCCAAAATCTAAATTTTACCCTGTACATTTAAAAAACAGTTCCATCGAAGTTTTTCTGGAACTGGTACAAAATGACATAAGTAAAATAAAAAATATTCATAAATCTAATTTGAACCTGAATGAAAAAATGGCTTAAACATAATTATAAAAGTACATGGAGATAGTGATTAAGCCAGTGGATAAAGGGGGTGGGTGATTATATTAGATAAAGATAAGTACATAGAAGAATGTCTAAAACAATAAAAAGATGAAAATACTTATAAATTGTTAGCTCATAACCCTATGATGAAATATAAGAAAATTCTAAACGTTTATTTGACCGCAGGAATAGAGAGAGGTATACAAAATAAAAGAGAGCTTGAATTCCAACTTTTTATATATTACCGACAATTCATAAAAACAGGACTAACCCACCCGGTAGACCGATAGTATAAGGGATAGAATCATTGACGAGTTATTTATCTATGTAAATTGATAAGATACTACAACCCTATGTTAGTAGAACTAAGGCATATTTAAAAGACACAGCTCATGTGCTACAAAAACTTGCGAAAATCAAATGGGATAAACAATGGTGGTTAGTAACTACTGATGTGGCCATAAAGAAAAAGGGAAAGGGATTACAGCAGTAAGAAGAATGTAAAGCACAGGTAATAATTTGAATGCACAATAGCTAAACTTTGTACTGGAGGGTATTGAGCTAATTATAAACACTAATTTGTTCTGGTTTCAGAATGATTATTATCTACAAGTAAGTGGAATGGCTATGGGCACCAATATTTATATGGCAGCCTGGGAGGAAGAATATATATTTGACTCCCAGTGGGATGCCAATCTTGTGTTCTATAGCAGATTTATAGATGACCTGTTTTTTTATATGGCAGAGTTAACTGAATTTATGAGTTATTTGAATATAAATGATTGACAGATTAAGTTGGAATGGGAAAGTAGTGGGGAAAGGCTAACTTTCCTAGATTTAGAGATTTACTGTACATTGAGACTATCCCACACAGATTCTTTTAGATGAAGCGCTCACTTCCAGCCAGGCAAACAGGTTAGCGCTGCAATGGAGACTGGGTCTTGCAAAATCCCTCAAGTGCTGGGACATACAATGCCGCACCAGGTGTGTCTACTCCACACACAAATCAGTAAACAGGTATCCAGAGGAGGTGCGCACTGGTTCCCAGCAAAAATGAACGATCCACAGCAGGATAAAAAAGGTTCAAAATGTATTAATCCAGTTTAAAAACATACGAGGTGAAACTCCATAAGAGCAATCAAATGTACACACAGGTAAGTGTAGTCCAGTCCTAACGCATATTGTTTTAAATTCTGTACTGTAGGTAGTGATGAATTTAACTTTCTATTTTTTTTATCAGGTTGGTTGCTTGTATTTTAGGAGTTGGTCTCTAGTCATTTTATCTACGTTTTCTTTTGCCTTACTGAGTATAGTTTCTGAATACCCTCTTAATATCAATCTGTCTGTAATGATTTGCGCTTGTATAATATATTCCTCATTAGTTGAGCAGTTTCTCTTAGCTCTTACATATTCCCCTTTGGGGATACCTCTAACTACATGCCTAGGATGACAGGAGTCAAATTGTAATATTGTATTCCCCGATGTGGGTTTTCTGTAAAGTTTAGTTTCTACTGCTTGTCTGTCTTTACTTACATATGGCTAGATTACGAGTTTTGCGGTAAGAGGGGTGCGGTGTTAACTTGCACGTTATCGTCACCGCTCACTCCCTACAGTGCTGGTATTACAGGTTTTCATAAACCCGGCGTTATTAGGCAAGAAGTGAGCGTAGAGCAAAATTGTGCTCCATACTGCACTCCAATACCAGCGCTGCTTAAGTCAGCGGTGAGCTGGTTGTACGTGCTCGTGCACGATTTCCCCATAGATATCAATGGGGAGAGCCGGCTGAAAAAAAGCCTAACACCTGCAATAAAGCAGCGTAAAGCTCCGTAACGCAGCCCCATTGATTCCTATGGGGATTCAAATTTTATGTTTACACATAACACCCTAAAATGAACCCAGAGTTTAAACACCCCTAATCTTACACTTATTAACCCCTAATCTGCTGCTCCCAACATCGCCAACACCTACATTATATTTATTAACCCCTAATCTCCCGCCCCCAATGTCGCCGCAGCCTACCTACATTTATTAACCCCTAATCTGCCGCCCCCAACGTCGCCTCCACTATAATAAACATATTAACCCCTAAACCGCCGTACTCCCGCCTCGCAAACACTAGTTAAATATTATTAACCCCTAATCTGCCGCCCCTAACATCGCCGCCACCTACCTACATTTATTATCCCCTAATCTACCGCCCCTAAAAAGGGCCTTTTGCAGGGCATTGCCCCAAAGAAATCAGCTCTTTTACCTGTAAAAAAATACAAACAACCCCCAACAGTAAAACCCACCACCCACAGAACCAACCCCCCAAATAAAACCCTAACTATCAGCCAATAATTATATCAGCCAATCAGAATTAAGGTTGAAAAAATCCTATTGGCTGATGCATCAGCCAATAGGATTTTTTTAACCTTAATTCCGATTGGCTAATAGAATTCTATCAGCCAATCGGAATCTAAGGGACAACATCTTGGATGACGTCACTTAAAGGAACCTTCATTCATCGGGAGTCGTCGTAAGAAGAGGATGCTCCATGCCGGATGTCTTGAAGATGGACCTGCTTCTCGCCGGATGGATGAAGATAGAAGATGATGTTTGGATGAAGACTTCTGCCCGTCTGGAGGACCACTTCTCCCGGCTTGGATGAAGACTTCTCCCGGCTTCGTTGAGGACTTCTTGCCGCTTCATTGAGGACTTCTCCCGGCTTCTTTGACTATGGATGTCGGGTCTTAAAATCTGTAAGTGGATCTGGGTTTTAGTTTTAGATTAGGGTTTGGGCAACAATAGAGCTAAATGCCCTTTTAAGGGCAATGCCAATCCAAATGCCCTTTTCAGGGCAATGGGGAGCTTATGTTTTTTTAGTTAGTGTTTTATTTGGGGGGGTTGGTTGTGTGGTGGTGGGTTTTAATGTTGGGGGGTTGTTTGTATTTTTTTACAGGTAAAAGAGCTGATTTCTTTGGGGCAATGCCCCGCAAAAGACCCTTTTAAGGGTTATTGGTAGTTTAATTTAGGCTAGGGTTTTTTTTTATTTTGGGGGGGATTTTTATTTTGATAGGGCTATTAGATTAGGTGTAATTAGTTTAAATATCTTGTAATTTGTTTTTTATTTTTTGTAATTTAGGTATTTTTTTTATTTAATTTAGTTAATTGTATTTAATTTAGGTCATTTATTTAATTGTAGTGTAAGGTTAGGTGTTAGTGTATGTAAGACAGGTTAGGTTTTATTTTACAGGTAAATTTGTATTTATTTTAGCTAGGTAGTTAGTAAATAGTTAATAACTATTTAGTAACTATTCTACCTAGTTAAAATAAATACAAACTTACCTGTAAAATAAAAATAAAACCTAAGCTAGATACAATGTAACTATTAGTTATATTGCAGCTAGCTTAGGGTTTATTTTACAGGTAAGTATTTAGTTTTAAATAGGAATTATTTAGTTATTAATAGTAGGTTTTATTTAGATTTATTTTAAGTATATTTAAGTTAGGGGGTGTTAGGGTTAGGGTTAGACTTAGGTTTAGGGGTTAATAACTTTAGTATAGTGGCGGCGATGTTGGGGGCGGCAGATTAGAGGTTAATAACTGTAATGTAGGTTGCGGCGATGTTAGGGGCAGCAGATTAGGAGTTAATAATATTTAACTAGTGTTTGCGAGGCGGGAGTGCGGCGGTTTAGGGGTTAATAACTTTAGTATAGTGGCGGCGACATTGGGGACAGCAGATTAGGGGTTAATAAATTAAGGTAGGTGGCGGAGATGTTAGGGACGGCAGATTAGGGGTTAATAATATGTAACTAGTGTTTGCAATGCGGGAGTGCGGCGGTTTAGGGGTTAATATGTTTATTCTAGTGGCGGCGATGTCCGGAGCGGCAGATTAGGGGTTAATAATTTTATTTTAGTGTTTGCGATGTGGGGGGGCCTTGGTTTAGGGGTTAATAGGTAGTATGGTTGTTAGTGTACTTTTTAACACTTTAGTTTTGAGTTTTATGCTACAGCTTTGTAGTGTAAAACTCATAACTACTGACTTTAGAATGCGTTACGAATCTTGCGGTATAAGCTGTACAGCTCACTGTTTGGCCTCCAAAAAAAAACTTGTAATATTGGTGCTATGGAAGTCCCATTGAAAAAAGACTTTACGAAAATTGCGTAAGTTAGTTTGCGGTACGGCTAAAAAAGTGTGCAGTACAGCTGTACCTACAAGACTCGTAATAGCATCGGTAGTGAAAAAGCAGCGTTATGAGCCTTAACGCTGCTTTTTTACTCATAACGCAAAACTCGTAATCTAGCCGATAGATAGTAACATCAAGAAAATTTATATGATCAGAGTAATGTTGTTCTCCCACCATTGAGTATACTAAAGTAGCTTGTATTTTCCATTTATTGTTAGGGAGACATGGAATTTTTGGGAATTTAATTTTAATTTTATGATATTAAATAGAAATCCCTCTATTTCTCTATTTATTGCTATGTAGGATTAACATTATAATGTAAACTTATGATATGACCACATATTATGTGGGGACTTAAATATTGTGCATAAAGTAATTATCATATTAGTCTAAAAACTATTTGATTATATAAATTTATATCATAAGATATCACACTGTACAATGTTTACACTTTATGTCTTTTCTGAGTCATCGCACAGGTATTTTATATAATTGGTATACATATACCTTTAAATGTTGGATATTTAAATGGGAGTAGTCCAATCACCGGTATGCAGTGACCAAGTGCACATGCGCACGAAACGCGTCTGCGTTAGGACTGGACTACACTTACCTGTGTGTACATTTGATTGCTCTTATGGCGTTTCACCTCGTATGTTTTTAAACTCAATTAATACATTTTTAACCTTTTTTTATCCTGCTGTGGATCGTTCATTTGTGCTGGGAACCAGTGCGCACCTCCTCTGGATACCTGTTTACTGTACATTGAGGATGGAGTGATAAAAACAAACACATGTGAATAATTACATTGAAATTGAAAAAAAAGTTGCTATTAGAGAAACTGGTTGGAAAATATACCAAAGGGACAAATACAGAGACTTAGAAGAAAATGTAGTTATAAGAATGTATATTTGAAACAATCAAGGCTATTTAAAGAAATATTTATGGAAAAACAGTATAATGAGGAATCATTAGATAAAGTTATTGGAGCGATAGCGGAAATAGAGAGAGAAGATACGTTAAAATATAAAGACAAGAAAATAAATAATTACTTGAATGATAATGAAGTGGATCACATTATTTTTAATTATAGTAACCAAAGTAGAGAACTAGTAAAAATTATAAACAGACATTGGACAATTTGAGGAAGGACTCCACATTAAAAATTATAATACAAGACCTCTTGTGGGCCATTTGGTTGTGTATGATGTCCAATGTCCAAGAGAGGTTCTCAAACAGATAAATCCATTAGATGTCAGTTTAACACCTACCATCTAGCTAAAACTTATAATTAATCCAATAAGCCACTTCATAAAATATACCTTCACCATATTTTAAAGTACCATGTTCATGAGTGGCTAAATATTTACTTTTGACAACTCTTCTCATATTTTAATTATACTAAAATAGCTCTATACTTAAATATTTTATCATTATGTCACATATTTTTTATGTTACTTGTTTATTGTTATATGTTCCTCACATGATACAGTCATTTATCTTGTTTTGGTCCAAAAGTGACCAGCTTGTGGTTACCAAGAGACTTGGGACTATATCCTTTATTTTGATACATTATTTATGTGTGTGACACATTTTAATTTTTACTTGCATTACTCAGATAGAACAGGCATTTTATCAAATTGCCCATGCTACTTTTGTTATCAGATTTTCTTTGTTCTCTTGGGATTTTTGAAGAGCATACCTAGGTAGGTAGAAGCATGCACGTGAATTGAGATCTAAATGGCAGCGGTGCTTGCAGTGTTTTATACTGTATTGTTGAAAACACATATGTCATAGAGATTGCGCAATATCTGATGAAGGGGTGAATACACCGAAAAGTAACTGTACTTTCGAATAAAAACATCCACTATATATTAAGTCCAGTGAGTGCTGATTATACTGCTCTGTGTTACATTGGATTTTAGCACCCTGGCAATAAGACTGGTGAGAGTGCACCTATTCAACCTTTATATACTGTATATATATATATATATATATATATATATATATATATATATATAAGAAGTAAGTGAGTTGAATCCAGCACCATAGGTTTTAGTAAAATTTCTTTCCCACCTGTGTGCACGTTACCAAGGAGTATCAGCCAAACTCCAGTGTATACAGTCCATGTAGAAAATGAGGTAACAGCACCACAGCACACAATCTTCTTTTAAAGGTGAAAAATCTTTATTTGAGGTTTAGCAACCAGTAAAAAAGCGACGTTTCGGACCTACATAGTCCTTAATCATGCATAAGTTAAAATCAAACAAACAGACTTTAAAAAGGGTATCTGGACCAATCATGCTTCAATTCTCAGTGTTAATTGGTTTAACCCATACCTATCCAGGTTTGTAAATTTCAACAACACAGTGACCTCTAGTGGTACCAGAATTTATTCCATCATTTAAAACCATTATAAAAACAAATACAAATCATAATCTCTATTCAGACCATATGGATATAATGTGTTCAGACGTTTAATCCACCATACTTCTTTCTGTTTTAGTTTTAGTTCCCTATTACCCCCTCTTCTATGATGGGGGATATGGTCAATCACTTGAAAGCGAAGCTGGCTTACTGTATGGCCCATATTTGTAAAATGTGCTGATACTGGAAGTGACATATCTTTTGATTTAATGGATGCTTTATGTTGACTAAACCTATCCCTGGCGGCTTGGGTGGTCTCGCCAATGTAACAAAGGCCACATGGGCATTTAAGTAGGTAGATTGCATAGTTAGTTTGGCATGTATATAACCCATTGATTGTATATTGCTTTCTTTTGTCATTTTGTGCTAAGAATTTCCCTTTAATAACTGAATTACATTGGGCACAGTGTAAGCAGGGGTAACAGCCTTTATTAGGGGTAGTTAAGTAATTTACATCAGACATTTTAGTTGTACCTATGTCAGCTTTTACTATGTGATCCCTAAGATTTTTTACCCTTCTATATGATGGCATAGGAGGGAGTTTAAATGATTCTATCTCTGGATTATATTTGACAAAAGATGCCAGTGTTTTCTTACTATTCTAAAGATGTCATTACTCTTGTCACTGTATTCCATTGAAAGCACTAATCTATCTGTTCCTTTCTCTGTTGGTTTTTTATCATGTATTCTATCCAAATCCTGAATGTTTTTAGCGATATTTTCTTTTGGATATCCTCTTTGGATAAATTTATTGCCCATAGACACTAGTCTTTCTGGCAATACTTTTTGATCTCTAACTATTCTTTTAGTACGCAAAAGTTGACTCCTGGGTATGGATTTAAAAACAGTATCAGGATGGAAACTTTCATATCGCAGCAGAGTATTTCTATCTGTGGGTTTTACATATAGATCTGTACTTAATGTATTTCCATGTCGATATACAGTTGTATCCAGAAAGTTAATCTTTTGGATAGAGTAAGTAAGGGTAAATCTTAGGCCTGTCATGGAGGCATTGATATCCTCAACAAACTGTATCAGGGACTCCAATGAGCCCCCCCATATGCCAAAAATATCATCTATATACCTTAGCCACAGCTTACAATGGCTGATGAATGGCTGATTAGTGTAGACAAATTTGTTCTCAAAGCCACTCATGAACAAATTGGCATATGAGGGGGCTACATTGGAGCCCTTACTTACTATATCCAAAAGATTAACTTTCTGGATACAACTGTATATCGACATGGAAATACATTAAGTACAGATCTATATGTAAAACCCACAGATAGAAATACTCTGCTGCGATATGAAAGTTTCCATCCTGATACTGTTTTTAAATCCATACCCAGGAGTCAACTTTTGCGTACTAAAAGAATAGTTAGAGATCAAAAAGTATTGCCAGAAAGACTAGTGTCTATGGGCAATAAATTTATCCAAAGAGGATATCCAAAAGAAAATATCGCTAAAAACATTCAGGATTTGGATAGAATACATGATAAAAAACCAACAGAGAAAGGAACAGATAGATTAGTGCTTTCAATGGAATACAGTGACAAGAGTAATGACATCTTTAGAATAGTAAGAAAACACTGGCATCTTTTGTCAAAATATAATCCAGAGATAGAATCATTTAAACTCCCTCCTATGCCATCATATAGAAGGGTAAAAAATCTTAGGGATCACATAGTAAAAGCTGACATAGGTACAACTAAAATGTCTGATGTAAATTACTTAACTACCCCTAATAAAGGCTGTTACCCCTGCTTACACTGTGCCCAATGTAATTCAGTTATTAAAGGGAAATTCTTAGCACAAAATGACAAAAGAAAGCAATATACAATCAATGGGTTATATACATGCCAAACTAACTATGCAATCTACCTACTTAAATGCCCATGTGGCCTTTGTTACATTGGCGAGACCACCCAAGCCGCCAGGGATAGGTTTAGTCAACATAAAGCATCCATTAAATCAAAAGATATGTCACTTCCAGTATCAGCACATTTTACAAATATGGGCCATACAGTAAGCCAGCTTCGCTTTCAAGTGATTGACCATATCCCCCATCATAGAAGAGGGGGTAATAGGGAACTAAAACTAAAACAGAAAGAAGTATGGTGGATTAAACGTCTGAACACATTATATCCATATGGTCTGAGTAGAGATTATGATTTGTATTTGTTTTTATAATGGTTTTAAATGATGGAATAAATTCTGGTACCACTAGAGGTCACTGTGTTGTTGAAATTTACAAACCTGGATAGGTATGGGTTAAACCAATTAACACTGAGAATTGAAGCATGATTGGTCCAGATACCCTTTTTAAAGTCTGTTTGTTTGATTTTAACTTATGCATGATTAAGGACTATGTAGGTCCGAAACGTCGCTTTTTTACTGGTTGCTAAACCTCAAATAAAGATTTTTCACCTTTAAAAGAAGATTGTGTGCTGTGGTGCTGTTACCTTATTTTCTACATGGACTATATATATATATATATATATATATATATATATATATATATATATATATATATATATATATATATATATATATATATATATATATATATATATCACAATAGAAGAAAGCACTCTCAGGACTTCTCAATGGTGGGTCAACCAAAAGGCTTAGTGTTTATTTACGTTTCGGGGGTCACACAGACCCCTTCATCAGAATATTCTGATGAAGGGGTCTGTGTGAACCCCGAAACGTAAATAAACACTAAGCCTTTTGGTTGACCCACCATTGAGAAGTCCTGAGAGTGCTTTCTTCTATTGTGATATACCTTTTTCATGTTAGCACCCAGGCTGTTGACACAGGAGGTCGGATTTACTACAAGGAGGAATATATATATATTGCTATTATTAGCACTAGCACACCATATGTATTCTAGACCATTGTGTATAGAGCACTATGTAAACCAATATGAAAATTATGGCTTCATTTGGAACAATTGTAATATTTAATGCAGCTCTAGTAACCTCTATAATCTGACAAAAAAGTTTGCAAAATCACAAAGCCTTTGAATTAAAGGGACACTGAACCCCCAAAAAATTATTTTCTGATTCAGATAGAGCATGCAATTTTAAGCAACTTTCTAATATACTCCTATTATATTTTTTTTCGTTCTCTTGCTATCTTTATTTGAAAAAGAAGGCATCTGAGCTAAGGAGACAGTCAATTTTTGGTTAAGTCCCTGGACAGCACTTGTTTATTGGTGGGTGAATTTATCCACCAATCAGCAAGAACAATCCAGGTTGTTCACCTAAAATGGGCCAGCATCTAAACTTACATTCTTGCTTTTCAAATAAAGATACCAAGAGAATGAGGAAATGTGACAATAGGAGTAAATTAGAAAGTTGGTTAAAATTGCATGCTCTATCTGAATCACAAAAAAAAGAAAACATTTGGGTTCAGTGTCCCTTTAAAGGCTTACCTTTTACCACCATCTTCCCCTGGCTCCCCCACTGCAGCATTGGCTCCCCTACTGTAACTCTGTTCCCTGATGGCAGATCCTCTTCCACAATTAAAGCTGAGCTATAGGCCAACCTCTGCAGATTGCTACATGTCCCCTCTCTTTACACCTAGACCACTGTACCACCAATGAAAAAGTCCCTCTAATAAAAACACTGAATTTTCAGTAGGGGGAAAAAAAGTAAAAACTAATTATAAAAGAAATATCTCTGCTCCAGCTGTGTGCAGTTTTGAAAGTTATGTGTGCTCCCTCTGGAATAAGTGAAGGGTGGTGCTTGTATGGAGATGACAAGGCAGCTGCAGGGTCAGATGTGTGATGTGGGCAGAAGAATAACAAAGCAGTTGCAGGGTCAGGGGTGTGATGTTGGTATGGGAATGAAAAAGCAGTTACATGGTCAGGGATGTGATCTGGGTATGACAGAAGTTGCAGGGTAAGAGTGTGATGTGGGTATGAGGATGAAAGAGCAGTTGCAGAGTCAGGAGTTTCATGTGGGTTTTGGGAATGAAAAAGCAGTTTCAGGGTCAGGGTATGAGGTGCTTACAGTGATGGCAGAGCAGTTGCAGGGTCAGGGGTGTGATGTTGGTATGGGAATGAAAAAGCAGTTACATGGTCAGGGGTGTGATCTGGGTATGACAGAAGTTGCAGGGTAAGAGTGTAATGTGGGTATGAGGATGAAAGAGCAGTTGCAGAGTCAGGGGTATGCTGTGGATATACTGATAATAGCATTTGCAGGGTAAGGGTATGATATGGGTACAGGAAAGACAGAGAAGTTGCAGGGTAAGGAGTATGATGTGGTTACAGGGATGACAGAGTAGGTAGAGGGTCAGGGGTGTGATGTACTGTAGGTATATGGATGAATGAGAGGGCATTTTCAGGGTTAGGGGTACAATGTGAGTTTGGGGATTACAGAGCAGTTGCAGGGTCAGGGTGTGTTGTGGGTACAAGAATGACAGAGAAGTTGCAGAGTCAGGGGTGTGATGTTGGCACGGGATGACAGAGCAGTTGCAGGGTCAGGGGTGTGATGTTGGCACAGGGATGACAGAGCAGTTGCAGAGTCAGGGGTGTGATATTGGCACGGGGATGACAGAGCAGTTGCAGAGTCAGGGGTGTGATATTGGCACGGGGATGACAGAGCAGTTGCAGAGTCAGGGGTGTGATGTTGGGACGGGGATGATAGAGCAAATGCAGAGTCAGGGGTGTGATGTTGGCACGGAGATTACAGAGAAGTTGCAGGGTCAGGGGTGTGATGTTGGCACAGGGATGACAGAGCAGTTGCAGGATCAGGGGTGTGATGTTGGCACGGGGATGACAGAGAAGTTGCAGGGTCAGGGGTGTGATGTTGGCACGGGATGATAGAGCAGTTGCAGGGTCAGGGGTGTGATGTTGGCACGGGGATGACAGAGCAGTTGCAGAGTCAGGGGTGTGATATTGGCACGGGGATGACAGAGAAATTGCAGAGTCAGGGGTGTGATATTGGCACGGGGATGACAGAGCAGTTGCAGAGTCAGGGGTGTGATGTTGGCACGGGGATGATAGAGCAGTTGCAGGGTCAGGGGTGTGATGTTGGCACAGGGATGACAGAGCAGTTGCAGGGTCATGGGTGTGATGTTGGCACGGGGATGACAGAGCAGTTGCAGGGTCAGGGGTGTGATGTTGGCACGGGGATGACAGAGCAGTTGCAGAGTCAGGGGTGTGATATTGGCACGGGGATGACAGAGCAGTTGCAGAGTCAGGGGTGTGATGTTGGCACGGGGATGACAGAGCAGTTGCAGGGTCAGGGGTGTGATGTTGGCATGGGGATGACAGAGCAGTTGCAGGGTCAGGGGTGTGATGTTGGCACGGGGATAACAGAGCAGTTGCAGGGTCAGGGGTGTGATGTTGGCACGGGGATGACAGAGCAGTTACAGAGTCAGGGGTGTGATGTTGGCACGGGGATGACAGAGCAGTTACAGAGTCAGGGGTGTGATGTTGGCACGGGGATGACAGAGCAGTTGCAGGGTCAGGGGTGTGATGTTGGCACGGGGATGACAGAGCAGTTGCAGGGTCAGGGGTGTGATGTTGGCACAGGGATGACAGAGCAGTTGCAGGGTCAGGGGTGTGATGTTGGCACAGGGATGACAGAGCAGTTGCAGGGTCAGGGGTGTGATGTTGGCACAGGGATGACAGAGCAGTTGCAGGGTCAGGGGTGTGATGTTGGCACAGGGATGACAGAGCAGTTGCAGGGTCAGGGGTGTGATGTTGGCACGGGGATGACAGAGCAGTTGCAGGATCAGGGGTGTGATGTGGGTACAAGAATGACAGAGAAGTTGCAGGGTCAGGGGTGTGAAGTGGGTACAAGAATGATAGAGCAGTTGCAGGGTCAGGGGTGTGATGTTGGCACGGGGATGACAGAGAAGTTGCAGAGTCAGGGGTGTGATGTGGGTACAAGAATGACAGAGAAGTTGCAGGGTCAGGGGTGTGAAGTGGGTACAAGAATGATAGAGCAGTTGCAGGGTCAGGGGTGTGATGTTGGCACAGGGATGACAGAGAAGTTGCAGAGTCAGGGGTGTGATGTTGGCACAGAGATTACAGAGAAGTTGCAGGGTCAGGGGTATGATGTTGGCACGGAGATTACAGAGCAGTTGCAGGGTCAGGGGTGTGATGTTGGCATGGGGATGACAGAGCAGTTGCAGGGTCAGGGGTGTGATGTTGGCACGGGGATGACAGAGCAGTTGCAGGGTCAGGGGTGTGATGTTGGCACGGGATGACAGAGCAGTTGCAGGGTCAGGGGTGTGATGTTGGCACAGGGATGACAGAGCAGTTGCAGAGTCAGGGGTGTGATGTTGGCACAGGGATGACAGAGCAGTTGCAGGGTCAGGGGTGTGATGTTGCACAGGGGATGACAGAGCAGTTGCAGGGTCAGGGGTGTGATGTTGGCACGGGGATGACAGAGAAGTTGCATAGTCAGGGGTGTGATGTTGGCACGGGGATGACAGAGCAGTTGCAGGGTCAGGGGTGTGATGTTGGCACAGGGATGACAGAGCAGTTGCAGGGTCAGGGGTGTGATGTTGGCACGGGGATGACAGAGCAGTTGCAGGGTCAGGGGTGTGATGTTGGCACGGGGATGACAGAGCAGTTGCAGGGTCAGAGGTGTGATGTTGGCACGGGGATGACAGAGCAGTTGCAGGGTCAGAGGTGTGATGTTGGCACGGGGATGACAGAGCAGTTGCAGTGTCAGGGGTGTGATGTTGGCACGGGGATGACAGAGCAGTTGCAGGGTCAGGGGTGTGATGTTGGCACGGGGATGACAGAGCAGTTGCAGGGTCAGGGGTATGATGTGGATATAAGAATGATAGAGCAGTTGCAGGGTCAGAGGTGTGATGTTGGCACAGGGATGACAGAGCAGTTGCAGGGTCAGGGGTGTGATGTTGGCACAGGGATGACAGAGCAGTTGCAGGGTCAGGGGTGTGATGTTGGCACGGGGATGACAGAGAAGTTGCAGGGTCAGGGGTGTGATGTTGGCACGGGATGACAGAGCAGTTGCAGGGTCAGGGGTGTGATGTTGGCACAGGGATGACAGAGCAGTTGCAGGGTCAGGGGTGTGATGTTGGCACAGGGATGACAGAGCAGTTGCAGGGTCAGGGGTGTGATGTTGTCACAGGGATGACAGAGCAGTTGCAGGGTCAGGGGTGTGATGTTGGCACGGGGATGACAGAGCAGTTGCAGGGTCAGGGGTGTGATGTTGGCACAGGGATGACAGAGAAGTTGCAGAGTCAGGGGTGTGATGTTGGCACAGGGGATGACAGAGAAGTTGCAGAGTCAGGGGTGTGATGTTGGCACAGGGGATGACAGAGAAGTTGCAGAGTCAGGGGTGTGATGTTGGCACGGGGATGACAGAGAAGTTGCAGGGTCAGGGGTGTGATGTTGGCACGGGGATGACAGAGAAGTTGCAGAGTCAGGGGTGTGATGTTGGCACGGGGATGACAGAGAAGTTGCAGAGTCAGGGGTGTGATGTTGGCACGGGGATGACAGAGAAGTTGCAGAGTCAGGGGTGTGATGTTGGCACGGGGATGACAGAGAAGTTGCAGAGTCAGGGGTGTGATGTTGGCACGGGGATGACAGAGCAGTTGCAGGGTCAGGGGTGTGATGTTGGCACAGGGGATGACAGAGAAGTTGCAGAGTCAGGGGTGTGATGTTGGCACGGGGATGACAGAGAAGTTGCAGGGTCAGGGGTGTGATGTTGGCACGGGGATGACAGAGAAGTTGCAGAGTCAGGGGTGTGATGTTGGCACGGGGATGACAGAGAAGTTGCAGAGTCAGGGGTGTGATGTTGGCACGGGGATGACAGAGAAGTTGCAGAGTCAGGGGTGTGATGTTGGCACGGGGATGACAGAGAAGTTGCAGAGTCAGGGGTGTGATGTTGGCACGGGGATGACAGAGCAGTTGCAGGGTCAGAGGTGTGATGTGGGTACAAGAATGATAGAGCAGTTGCAGGGTCAGGGGTGTGATGTTGGCACAAGGAAGACAGAGCAGTTGCAGGGTCAGGGGTGTGATGTTGGCATGGGGATGACAGAGCAGTTGCAGGGTCAGGGGTGTGATGTTGGCACGGGGATGACAGAACAGTTGCAGAGTCAGGGGTGTGATGTTGGCACGGGGATGACAGAGCAGTTGCAGGGTCAGAGGTATGATGTGGGTATAAGAATGATAGAGCAGTTGCAGGGTCAGAGGTGTGATGTGGGTACAAGAATGATAGAGCAGTTGCAGGGTCAGGGGTGTGATGTTGGCATGGGGATGACAGAGCAGTTGCAGTGTCAGGGGTTTTATGTTGGCACGGGGATGACAGAGCAGTTGCAGGGTCAGGGGTGTGATGTTGGCACAGGGGATGACAGAGCAGTTGCAGAGTCAGGGGTGTGATGTTGGCACGGGGATGACAGAGCATTTGCAGGGTCAGGGGTGTGATGGTGGCACGGGGATGACAGAGCAGTTGCAGGGTCAGGGGTGTGATGTTGTCACAGGGATGACAGAGCAGTTGCAGGGTCAGGGGTGTGATGTTGGCACGGGGATGACAGAGCAGTTGCAGGGTTAGGGGTGTGATGTTGGCACGGGGATGACAGAGCAGTTGCAGGGTTAGGGATGTGATGTTGGCACGGGGATGACAGAGCAGTTGCAGGGTCAGGGGTGTGATGTTGGCACGGGGATGACAGAGCAGTTGCAGGGTCAGGGGTGTGATGTTGGCACGGGGATGACAGAGCAGTTGCAGGGTCAGGGGTGTGATGTTGGCACGGGGATGACAGAGCAGTTACAGGGTCAGGGGTGTGATGTTGGCACGGGGATGACAGAGCAGTTGCAGAGTCAGGGGTATGATGTGGGTACAAGAATGATAGAGCATTTGCAGGGTCAGGGGTGTGATGTTGGCACGGGGATGACAGAGCAGTTGCAGGGTCAGGGGTGTGATGTGGATATAAGAATGATAGAGCAGTTGCAGGGTCAGAGGTGTGATGTGGGTACAAGAATGATAGAGCAGTTGCAGGGTCAGGGGTGTGATGTTGGCACAAGGAAGACAGAGCAGTTGCAGGGTCAGGGGTGTGATGTTGGCACGGGGATGACAGAGCAGTTGCAGGGTCAGGGGTGTGATGTTGGCACGGGGATGACAGAGCAGTTGCAGGGTCAGGGGTGTTATGTTGGCACAGGTATGACAGAGAAGTTGCAGGGTCAGGGGTGTGATGTTGGCGCGGGGATGACAGAGCAGTTGCAGGGTCAGGAGTGTGATGTTGGCACGGAGATTACAGAGCAGTTGCAGGGTCAGGGGTGTGATGTTGTCACAGGGATGACAGAGCAGTTGCAGGGTCAGGGGTGTGATGTTGGCACGGGGATGACAGAGAAGTTGCAGGGTCAGGGGTGTGATGTTGGCACGGGGATGACAGAGCAGTTGCAGAGTCAGGGGTGTGATGTTGGCACGGGATGACAGAGCAGTTGCAGGGTCAGGAGTGTGATGTTGGCACGGGGATGACAGAGAAGTTGCAGGGTCAGGGGTGTGATGTTGGCACGGGGATGACAGAGCAGTTGCAGGGTCAGGAGTGTGATGTTGGCACAGGGATGACAGAGCAGTTGCAGGGTCAGGGGTGTGATGTTGGCACGGGGATGACAGAGCAGTTGCAGTGTCAGGGGTGTGATGTTAGCACAGGGGATGACAGAGCAGTTGCAGAGTCAGGGGTGTGATATTGGCACGGGGATGACAGAGCAGTTGCAGGGTCAGGGGTGTGATGTTGGCACAGGGATGACAGAGCAGTTGCAGTGTCAGGGGTGTGATGTTGGCACGGGGATGACAGAGAAGTTGCAGAGTCAGGGGTGTGATGTTGGCACGGGGATGACAGAGCAGTTGCAGAGTCAGGGGTGTGATGTTGGCACGGGGATGACAGAGCAGTTGCAGAGTCAGGGGTGTGATGTTGGCACGGGATGACAGAGCAGTTGCAGGGTCAGGGGTGTGATGTTGGCACGGGGATGACAGAGAAGTTGCAGGGTCAGGGGTGTGATGTTGGCACGGGGATGACAGAGCAGTTGCAGGGTCAGGGGTGTGATGTTGGCACGGGGATGACAGAGCAGTTGCAGGGTCAGGGGTGTGATGTTGGCACGGGGATGACAGAGCAGTTGCAGGGTCAGGGGTGTGATGTTGGCACAGGGATGACAGAGCAGTTGCAGGGTCAGGGGTGTGATGTTGGCACAGGGATGACAGAGCAGTTGCAGAGTCAGGGGTGTGATGTTGGCACGGGGATGACAGAGCAGTTGCAGAGTCAGGGGTGTGATGTTGGCACAGGGATGACAGAGCAGTTGCAGAGTCAGGGGTGTGATGTTGGCGCGGGGATGACAGAGAAGTTGCAGAGTCAGGGGTGTGATGTTGGCACAGGGATGACAGAGCAGTTGCAGAGTCAGGGGTGTGATGTTGGCGCGGGGATGACAGAGAAGTTGCAGAGTCAGGGGTGTGATGTTGGCACGGGGATGACAGAGAAGTTGCAGGGTCAGGGGTGTGATGTTGGCACGGGATGACAGAGAAGTTGCAGAGTCAGGGGTGTGATGTTGGCACAGGGATGACAGAGCAGTTGCAGGGTCAGGGGTGTGATGTTGGCATGGGGATGACAGAGAAGTTGCAGAGTCAGGGGTGTGATGTTGGCACAGGGATGACAGAGCAGTTGCAGGGTCAGGGGTGTGATGTTGTCACAGGGATGACAGAGCAGTTGCAGGGTCAGGGGTGTGATGTTGGCACGGGGATGACAGAGCAGTTGCAGAGTCAGGGGTGTGATGTTGGCACAGGGATGACAGAGCAGTTGCAGGGTCAGGGGTGTGATGTTGGCACAGGGATGACAGAGCAGTTGCAGGGTCAGGGGTGTGATGTTGGCACGGGATGACAGAGCAGTTGCAGAGTCAGGGGTGTAATGTTGGCACGGGGATGACAGAGAAGTTGCAGGGTCAGGGGTGTGATGTTGGCACGGGATGACAGAGCAGTTGCAGGGTCAGGGGTGTGATGTTGTCACAGGGATGACAGAGCAGTTGCAGGGTCAGGGGTGTGATGTTGGCACAGGGATGACAGAGCAGTTGCAGGGTCAGGGGTGTGATGTTGGCACGGGGATGACAGAGAAGTTGCAGGGTCAGGGGTGTGATGTTGGCACAGGATGACAGAGCAGTTGCAGGGTCAGGGGTGTGATGTTGGCACGGGGATGACAGAGCAGTTGAAGTGTCAGGGGTGTGATGTTGGCACGGGGATGACAGAGCAGTTGCAGAGTCAGGGGTGTGATGTTGGCACGGGGATGACAGAGAAGTTGCAGTGTCAGGGGTGTTATGTTGGCACGGGGATGACAGAGCAGTTGCAGGGTCAGGGGTGTGATGTTGGCACAGGGGATGACAGAGCAGTTGCAGAGTCAGGGGTGTGATGTTGGCACGGGGATGACAGAGTATTTGCAGGGTCAGGGGTGTGATGGTGGCACGGGGATGACAGAGCAGTTGCAGGGTCAGGGGTGTGATGTTGTCACAGGGATGACAGAGCAGTTGCAGGGTCAGGGGTGTGATGTTGGCACGGGGATGACAGAGCAGTTGCAGGGTTAGGGGTGTGATGTTGGCACGGGGATGACAGAGCAGTTGCAGGGTTAGGGATGTGATGTTGGCACGGGGATGACAGAGCAGTTGCAGAGTAAGGGGTGTGATGTGGGTACAAGAATGACAGAGCAGTTGCAGGGTCAGGGGTGTGATGTGGGTACAAGAATGATAGAGCAGTTGCAGGGTCAGGGGTGTGATGTGGGTACAAGAATGACAGAGCAGTTGCAGGGTCAGGCGTGTGATGTGGGTACAAGAATGATAGAGCAGTTGCAGGGTCAGGGGTGTGATGTGGGTATAAGAATGATAGAGCAGTTGCAGGGTCAAGGGTGTGATGTGGGTACAAGAATGATAGAGCAGTTGCAGGGTCAGGGGTGTGATGTGGGTACAAGAATGACAGAGCAGTTGCAGGGTCAGGGGTGTGATGTGGGTACAAGAATGATAGAGCAGTTGCAGGGTCAGGGGTGTGATGTGGGTACAAGAATGATAGAGCAGTTGCAGGGTCAGGGGTGTGATGTGGGTATAAGAATGATAGAGCAGTTGCAGGGTCAGGGGTGTGATGTGGGTATAAGAATGATAGAGCAGTTGCAGGGTCAGGGGTATGATGTGGGTATAAGAATGATAGAGCAGTTGCAGGGTCAGAGGTGTGATGTTGGCATAGGGATGATAGAGCAGTTGCAGGGTCAGAGGTGTGATGTGGGTATAAGAATGACAGAACAGTTGCAGGGTCAGGAGTGTGATGTTGGCACGGGGATGATAGAGCAGTTGCAGGGTCAGGGGTATGATGTGGGTACAAGAATTATAGAGCAGTTGCAGGGTCAGGAGTGTGATGTGGGTACAAGAATGATAGAGCAGTTGCAGGGTGAGGGGTGTGAAGTGGGTATAAGAATGATAGAGCAGTTGCAGGGTCAGGGGTGTGATGTGGGTATAAGAATGATAGAGCAGTTGCAGGGTCAGGGGTGTTATGTGGGTATAAGAATTATTGAACAGTTGCAGGGTCAGGGGTTTGATGTGGGTACAAGAATTATAGAACAGTTGCAGGGTCAGGGGTATGATGTGGGTACAAGAATAATAGAGCAGTTGCAGGGTCAGGGGTATGATGTGGGTACAAGAATAATAGAACAGTTGCAGGGTCAGGGGTGTGATGTGGGTATAAGAATGATAGAGCAGTTGTAGGGTCAGGGGTATGATGTGGGTACAAGAATGATAGAGCAGTTGCAGGGTCAGGGGTATGATGTGGGTACAAGAATAATAGAGCAGTTGCAGGGTCAGGGGTGTGATGTGGGTACAAGAATGATAGAGCAGTTGCAGGGTCAGGGGTGTGATGTGGGTACAAGAATTATAGAACAGTTGCAGGGTCAGAGGTATGATGTGGGTACAAGAATTATAGAACAGTTGCAGGGTCAGGGGTATGATGTGGGTACAAGAATAATAGAGCAGTTGCAGGGTCAGAGGTATGATGTGGGTACAAGAATGATAGAGCAGTTGCAGGGTCAGGGGTGTGATGTGGGTACAAGGATGACAGAGCAGTTGCAGGGTCAGGGGTATGATGTGGGTACAAGAATGACAGAGCAGTTGCAGGGTCAGGGGTATGATGTGGGTACAAGAATAATAGAGCAGTTGCAGGGTCAGGGGTATGATGTGGGTACAAGAATGATAGAGCAGTTGCAGGGTCAGGGGTGTGATGTGGGTACAAGAATGACAGAGCAGTTGCAGGGTCAGGGGTATGATGTGGGTACAAGAATGACAGAGCAGTTGCAGGGTCAGGGGTGTGATGTGGGTACAAGAATGACAGAGCAGTTGCAGGGTCAGGGGTATTAAGTGGGTACAAGAATTCTAGAGCAGTTGCAGGGTTAGGGGTGTGATGTGGGTACAAGAATGATAGAGCAGTTGCAGGGTCAAGGGTGTGATGTGGGTACAAGAATTATAGAGCAGTTGCAGGGTCAGAGGTGTGATGTGGGTACAAGAATTATAGAGCAGTTGCAGGGTCAGGGGTATGATATGGGTTTATGAATGACAGAGCAGTTGAAAAGTCAGTGTGTGATGTGGATAGAAGAGTCAATACAAAGTACAGCACTCACTCCCGAGTGCACACTGGTCCTGGGCTACTGTCAAGCCCTTAGTAAATTCCAGATGCAAGCAGAGTACAGCAGCACTGTATCTTTATAAAAGACCTTTATTATATCATCACCAAGTCACAAGATCACACAACGTTCTGGGTATTATTTATACCCTTAGTCGTGTATGTTTGTATACATCAGATCATAGTTTAAATAGCCTCAAATGGCTCCTCCCCGTCATCAAGATAATTGTATCTCATATTGCCACCTAGTGGTCATGAATATAATAAGGTATATATACAACAACTATTTAACCCTATATATGCCATATTAGAATCCTCTATAAAAAAATAAAAAATATATTTATATAAAAAAACAACTATAGAGTATTGTTAACATTGTACAATCTAACAAAATAAAAATAAATAAAAATAGCAGACAATAGTTGATACATAGCTATGCATTACAAGAAAAGGGCATCATCCAATTCTTTATTCATATCTACAGGCTTCATAGCGTTAAAGAGACAGTCAAGTCCAAAAAAAACTTTGATGTTTCAGATAGGGCATGTAATTTTAAACAACTTTCCAATTTAATGTTATCACCAATTTTGCTTTGTTCTCTTAGTATTCTTAGTTGAAAGCTAAACCTATGAGGTTCATATGCTAATTTCTTAGACCTCGAAGGCCGCCTCTAATCTAAATGCATTTTGATAGTTTTTCGCCACTAGAGGGCATTAGTTCACGTGTTTCATATAGATAACATTGAGCTCATGCACGTGAATTTACCATGGAGACAGCTCTGATTGGATAAGATGCAAGTCTGTCAAAAGAACTGAAATAGGGGGGCAGTCTGCTGATGCTTAGATACAAGGTAATTACAGAGGTTAAACGTGTATTATTATAACTGTGTTGGTTATGCAAAACTGGGGAATTGGTAATTAAGGGATTATCTATCTTTTAAAACAAAAAACAAAAATTCTGGTGTTGACTGTCCCTTTAAGTGTGTATATCCAGAATGCTTCTTTCCTTCTCAACAGTAATTCCCTATCCCCCCTCATCTGTGTCTCTTCATGTGATCTATCATTTGGAACCACATCTGAATAACATTATGACCATAATCTAAAAAATGCAAGGAAACCGGTGCTTCCATATTTTTACATCTTATGTTACTTTTTGTGTTCATTTACATGATTCCTGACCTTATGGGTGCTCTCCCCTTCCCACACGTACATTTCACCAAATATATGGCATATTTTGTGTTACATGTAGTAGTTTTTAATGCTAAACTTCTTACCCAACTGGGGATGTGTAAATTGGGAGCTTTTTATCATTAAATTGCAGTTTCCGCAATTTAAACAGGGGAAACATCCACACTTTTCCTCACTGATGTAACTTTGTTGCAAGCCTGTAGAACTACCAATATCAGTGCAGACCAAATGATCCTTAAAGGGGCAGTAAACCTAAAAAATAATGTTATATAATTCTGCACATAGTGCAGAATTATATAACATTATTTAGGTGCTATAGCTATAAAACCCTTTTTTCACTTTTAATATTTAAAAAACATAACGCTTTTACAGACCCGCTCTCTGCTCTCTGCTGAGCGGGTCTGTTTTTTTTAGTCAGCGCATCGGGCCAGCTGTATAGTCACAGCCCGGCCCGACCGCGCCATAGCATTAAGTGAAGCTCGCTCCTGCTGTCAGACAGAGCAGGAGCGAGCTGCACTTAGTCTTATGGCGCGGTCGGGCCGGGCTGTGACTATACAGCTGGCCCGATGCGCTGACTAAAAAAAACAGACCCGCTCAGCAGAGAGCAGAGAGCGGGTCTGTAAAAGCGTTATGTTTTTTAAATATTAAAAGTGAAAAAAGGGTTTTATAGCTATAGCACCTAAATAATGTTATATAATTCTGCACTATGTGCAGAATTATATAACATTATTTTTTAGGTTTACTGTCCCTTTAAGGTTCCGATGAATTAGCATACATTTACAAAAATAATTGTATAGCATAACTCAAGAAAATAACCCTTCTATGGCTAATTTTAAATACACATTTTTTTATAATTAGATTCCAGCACACTTGGAAGAAGTGTCACCATAGCAGGGTACTAACTAACCAAGTTGGTAAAATACTGGATGGCTGGTAACTTTATTGTGGGCATATGGATGACAGGAGTGACAGGCCTATGGGTTCTGTTATAGATCTGATTACGACCCCATGTATTACTTTGTACCCATCTATACTGGTGGTTTTCCAGTGTTTGTGTGCCAACCCTAATGCTATAAGTTAAAAAGTTCTCTTTTAGATAGAACACCGAAAAACAACAAAACACATTAGTATCATTTTAACAAACAAAAGGAAACACAGTGCTCATCTATAGTAAATACAGGGCATCAATGTAGCTATATATACAGTTCTCATATATCAGACACCACGTGGGAACACTGCCCAAGAGTCATACAGAAACGAGTCTCCTGGCGTTCGGCTTGTGAGCTTTTCCTACACAGATTCTCTGCAGAATTAACTCCTCTCTAATGATAGAGGGATTAGATTACAGTTTAATCACTGGATCACCAAAGAAAAAGATAGGAACTTGTTGAGGATGACACACAAATAGAGAGTACTATGAAGATGTCTCCCCATATACTTAGGGTTGCCACCTCAGCCATGTTTTCCTAGACACTTGTGAGTTATACATGTTGCAGGGTGTGCAGGTAGGAACATGAATTTCAACCCTTGACAGCATACAAACAGTGACACTGAACAGCACTATTCATGTACCTCTGTGCTGTCCCTCATGACTGAGTTGGCAACCTTACATATTCTCCTTTGTGTTACTTTGGTGTTTTAACAGCATAATATTATCTGTTTGAACTGTACTGCTGCCAATTATGGCAGATTGCTAATCATAGATTTTTTAGACACAGTCTTTTTTTGATATAGGTGCTAACAGCATTTTTAAGAACTTTTTATTGATGTTGGCCAACTTTAGGTTTTTATTTACATATTGATTTATATGCTTTAATAGACTTACTCAGTTTTGTAGGTGTCTATCTACATATAATATTATAAAGAGGAAATCTATGAGATAACAAGCGCACAGAGATAACAGTCTTTATAGATGAAAATAGACTTTGTATGGTAATTTTCGAAGAAGAGGGAAAATTATGGGCCACCTTCACCTAAATTCCACCAGTAGTATATCCCAAAAAGATAAAAACGAGTGGTTCCAAATAGAAAGAAATACAAAATGTCATAGTGTGATACTGTTTTGGCTATAACAGATGTACACTCACATATTTAAACCTCAATCAGATATGAGGTAAGTTTATGCACAAAATAGACTCCAAACAGGTCTGTTGCAATATATCTCAAGGCAATTATATGAGAAAATTCTTTGCATACAAAGGCTCAGAAACATTTCATAATGAACACCATTCTGGATTCAAAGTCCGCAACAATAATACCATGTAATCACTGGTTCAGTATAAACTATCCCCTGACGAAGAAGGTATTTTTATACTTTGAAATGCATAAGGAAACTATGAGTGGGCTGTTATATTTATACTATACTATGACATTTTGTATTTCTTTCTATTTGGAACCACTCGTTTTTTGAGATCTGCTACTATAAAGAGTCCCCTATCCAGGATTGGAAAATTTGGCTGATTCCAAGCGGTGACCTTTGTCCTCCTCCTACACTTCAAACTTACCTGATATGATTGGGGTAAGAGTGGGTAAGCGTAAATCCTTTTTTATCTTATTGGGATATACTACTGGTGGAATATAGGTGAAGGTGGACCATAACTTTCCCTCTTCTTCGAAATTACCATACAAACGGCTAGATTACGAGTTTTTGTCGGTAAGGCTTGCGGGGCTAACGAGCAGTTTCAGCTCACCGCTCACCTACAGACAACGCTGGTATTACGGGTTTTTTTAAACCCGGCGTTAGTCGCAAAAAAGTGAGCGGAGAGCAAAATTTAGCTCCACATCTCACCTCAATACCAGCACTGCTTACGGTAGCGCTGAGCTGGCAAAACATGCTCATGCACGATTTCCCCATAGGAATCAATGGGGCAGATTCGGCTGCAAAAAAACCTAACAACTGCAAAAAAGCAGCGTTCAGCTCCTAATGCAGCCCCATTGATTCCTATGAGAAAATACATTTATGTTTACACCTAACACCCTAACATGAACCCCGAGTCTAAACACCCCTAATCTTACACTTATTAACCCCTAATCTGCCTTCCCCGACATCGTCGCCACCTGCATAATATTATTAACCTCTAATCTGCCGCTCCGGACACCGTCGCCACCTACATTATACTTATTAACCCATAATCTGATGCCCCCAGCATCGCCGAACCCTACATTATATTTATTAACCCCTAATCTGCCTATCACAACGTCGCTGCCACTATAATAAATATATTAACCCCTAAACCTAAGTCTAACCCTAACCCTAACACCCCCTAATTTAAATATAATTTAAAATAATCTAAATAAAATTACTACACTATTTAAAACTAAATACTTACCTATAAAATAAACCCTAAGCTAGCTACAATATAACTAATAGTTACATTGGTATCTAGCTTAGGGTTTATATTTATTTTACAGGCAACTTTGTATTTATTTTAACTAGGTAGAATAGCTATTAAATAGTTATTAATTTAATAGCTACCTAGCTAAAATAAGTACAAATATGCCTGTAAAATAAAACCTAACCTATGTTACAATTACACCTAAACACTACACTATCATTAAATAAATTAACTAAATTAACTACAATTTATTACAATTAAATTAAATAAACTAAAGTACGAAACCCCCCCCCCCACTAAATTACAGAAAATAATAAAATGATTACAATTTTTTAAAACTAATTACACCTAATCTAATCCCCCTAATAAAATAAAAAATCCCCCCAAAATAAAAAAATCCCTACCCTATACTAAATTACAAATAGCCCTTAAAAGGGCTTTTTGCTTGGCATTGCCCCAAAGTAATCAGCTCTTTTACCTGTAAAAAAAATACAATACCCTCCCCAACATTAAAACCCACCACCCACACACCCAACCATACTCTAAAACCCACCCAATCCCCCCTTAATAAAACCTAACACTAACCCCCTGAAGATCACCCTACCTTGAGAAGTCTTCACCCAGCCGGGCAGAAGTCCTCAACGAAGCCGGCAGAAGTGGTCCTCCAGACGGTCCGAAGTCTTCATCCTATCCAGGCAGAAGAGGTCCTCCAGACGGCCAGAAGTCTTCATCCAGGCGGCATCTTCTATCTTCATCCATCCGGAGCGGAGCGGGTCTATCTTCAAGACATCCGACGTGGAGCATCCTCTTCTTTCTGACGACTAACACTAAATGACTGTACCTTTAAGTGACGTCATCAAAGATGGCGTCCCTTCAATTCTGATTGGCTGATAGAATTCTATCAGCCAATCGGAATTAAGGTAGAAAAAATCCTATTGGCTGATCCAATCAGCCAATAGGATTGAGCTTGCATTCTATTGGCTGATTGGAACAGGTAAATTTGTCTTTAATTTAGCTAAGTAGTTATTAAATAGTTAATAAATATTTAATAACTATTGTACCTAGTTAAAATAAATACAAACTTGCCTGTAAAATAAATATAAACCCTAAACTAGATACAATGTAACTATTAGTTATATTATAGTTAGCTTAGGGTTTATTTAATAGGTAAATATTTAGTTTTAAATAGGAATAATTTAGTTAATTGTAGTAATTTTATTTAGATTATTTTAAATTATATTTAAATTAGGGGGTGTTAGGGTTAGACTTAGGTTTAGGGGTTCATACATTTAATATAGTTGCAGCGACGTTGGGGGAGGCAGATTAGGGGTTAATAAATGTTGGTAGGTGTCGGCGATGTTAGGGACGGCAGATTAGGGGTTAATAAAATGTAACTAATTTTTGCGAGGCGGGAGTGCAGCGGTTTAGGGGTTAATATATTTATTGAAGTGGCGGTGATGTCCGGTCGGCAGATTAGGGGTTAAAAAATGTATTTAAGTGTTTGCGATGTGGGGGGGGGGGCCTCGGTTTAGGGGTTAATAGGTAGTTTATGGGTGTTAGTGTACTTTTTAGCACTTTAGTTAAGAGTTTTATGTTACGGCGTTAGCCCATAAAACTCTTTTTTAACTACTGACTTTTAAAGTATCAGTCTTGACAGGAGAGGCTGTATCGCTCACTTTTTCCAAGACTCGTAATACCGGCGTTAGGAAAAGCCCATTAAAAAGATAGGATATGCAATTTACGTAAATGGATTTGCGGTATACTCGAGTCGCGGGAAAAAAAGTGAGCGGTACACCTGTACCTGCCAGACTCGTAATTCCAGCGGGCGTTAAAAAGCAGCGTTGGGACCTCTCAACATTGCTTTTTAAGGCTAAAGCAAAACTCGTAATCTAGCCGAAAGTCTTTTTTCATTCGTGAAGACTGTTATCTCTGTGCGCTTGTTTTCTCATAGATTTCCTTTTTATAATATTATTTGTTACAGTGTAAGGGGTACACTGCATCTATGTACAAGCAGCCGAGTACTCATTTGTTTATATGCAATACTTTATATATATATATATATATATATATATATATATATATATATATATATATATATATATTTTAATGTATCATTTATAGACCTAATATTGTGTCCTTTGATTTTGTAATATGTTTATCTAAACTATATACAGTGTATTTCATCAACATAGGACGATTCAGTCCTTATCATTGTTTATTTTACTGCTGTTTATGAGCTGATCAGTAACCATGGTTAATAACCTGCTCTCATACATCAGCTGATTATTTCACCTGTGCGCTGGTTCAGCTATAATGAAAACCTGGCCTGTTGGAGGTACTTGAGGACCGTGGTTGAAAAACAATGGTCTATACGAATAAAAATATATTTGTACTTTAGGTTTCAGCTTTGAAATGCTTTGCCTTTTGTATTAAAACATTCCACGCACACTATGAAACCTCAATCATATGAGGTAAGTGTTGATCTCTATTGGAGAGTGAAGAGTTCCCACTTCTGAGCCTCTAGTGGTAGATAGACATTCCGGTAGTGTAATCGGTTCTCAGATAAAACCTCTGTATTTAATCTCGAAGAAAGAGGAAGCTTAAAATAGTTTAATACATTTAAAAAGACATAAAACAAGTTGGGATAGAGACAACATATAATAATATGTACTTTAATTACTTTACCTGCAAATTTATACTACAGTGGCTCGCCATTAACCCTTTCTTTTAAGTTTCCGAATTGTACAGCTCTAACTCCCCCCACACAATTCCTTCTATGGCTTTATCTATATCTACCTTTGATTTGGTAGAATGCAAGACTTTAACATTCATTATCTGCTGGAGCATGCCTAGAAGCAAATAAGCTGCTGTAAAATCAGCAGAGATACAATCCCTGTGTTTCTGATACTAAACACTGATAAGGGGGGTGGATCAGACGAATACAGACAAAATGACTATGTAACTAATTTTGCTTATTTTTTTAAATTATTTTTAAAATACTTCCCAGCAATTTTGAATTTTTTTTTAATGCAAACTATTTTTTATTTAATTAGCCCTTTTAGGATATGCACAGAGCTCAACATGTTTTATGGAACTTTAATATAAAAATATAAAAAAATCTAAATATCAGACTCACATAAAAGAACTCATATATTGTAAGGTATGTGCATAGCGAGATAATAAGCAATCAAGCAAGAAGCATTTGTTTGTGTCTATGGGTTCCATGTACTAAGCGGCGGGCGGACACCTTCTCAACTCGCCAAGCTGTCCGCCCGCCTTCGCTACACACGGGCAGCGGATCTGTAGATCCGCTTACCCATATGTATCATTACACACTCATCGGAGTGTTTAATGCCCGCCCCTTCATTCGCTCGACCAATCACGCGACTGAAGGGGCTGTCAATCACAGAGAGTGAGCAAGCTCTCTGTGATTTTCCCTCCCCACCTCAGAGGTGGCGAGGGAATGACTGCTGCTTCTTATATTACGGGAAGCAGGCTCGCATATGCGAACCTGCCCCGCAAAGGCTCCGGAGCAGCTTTCGCTGCTTTGTACATGGAGCCCTATGACTTTATTTGTGTAATAAACATTGTTTAGAGGTTGTAGTAGAATAAAGTTCATATAGCCAGGAAATCCCACTGTAAGTCCTTGGGCGTTTCAAAGTGGAAAAAAAATCTTCAACAGATAGTATCTGTTTAGGCAGACCACCCATCCATCCCAGATCTTGTGTTGTTGTCACAGGTTGGGAGGGCTGGCCCAATTCCTGCGTTCTTGGCTAGGTCTAATGTCTAAGTTTTTAGGGACTGCCACACCGTGCCCAGGACATGCCATGTACTGCACTTAAACAAGATCCGACCCCATATATCATAGAACCCATCTTACCCTCCCTGTACTGAGAAAACCTCTAGAAATGTTGGGAAGTTTACTTTGTTGTCTATTGAGTTAAAATGACAAATTTAAAGCTAGTGCATGAACACCCTTTAAAAAGGACTGGTCTCTCTCTTTTTCTAGTCCCAAGCCCACTATATATTGATTATATTCTGAGGCATCTTGTTTACATAGCTTTTCATTGGCCAATACTGCAGTATTTACATTTTTAGTATAGGTGGAGGTTTCATCAGGCAAAAGCTGCTATATCAAATGACACCAAGCTATTTGTAAAAAAAATTAACACACCCCAACAGGTAAAATTGATAATTGTGAACAAATTAAAAGGGAGATCATTTTATTGTACAATGTCCTTTTAACATGCTCTGAATTAATGTAGCTAGTACTCTACAAAAACAGCTTGACATTTGAAACTGCTTATCAAATTGAGTTAAATTGTGCAATTAGACAATTTGCAAATGTACAATCTTCCTCAGGGGTGAATTAATATGAAATTTAGAAACCAGATACAATTGAGTAGCCAGCCACACGTTTTGAAGACAGGAAATGTATTTATTTATATAGATTTATGAGGAATAATCAGAAAAGGAGCCATTTGTAAATACGTAGCAGCCGTGCCTCCGCAGCACCACAAGGCAATAGCGAGAACATGATATCATCCAATTGGTTGTGCATCCGGTGACCTCACGGAGACACGGACCAATCAGATCATGCAATAACGACCAAGGGCAGATACGCTCTAGAGCTCTGTTCTAATCACCACTACGTGCTTTTAAAGATTCTCGGATAGAATACATGTGCATCGGATAATAATCTGACAGACAAATGTCCGTCGGATAACAGTCCGATCTGTTGTGGGGGATGGGACCCATGGTTAGGTTCCCAGAGGCGGGTGTGCACAACCAATCGGATAATGTTGTCATGTTCTCGCTAGGGCCTAGTCCAGCTGCAGGTGTGTTAAGACAGTAGTAAAAAAATGTAGACCCCCCCAAGCTCCAACTTGTGCAGATGACATCAGACATCCCAACTCTCCCTGAAGTTCAGGGAGTCTCCCTGATTGTAATAGCGGCTCCCTGATGCCAGCAAATGGAATGCAATCTCCCTGAAACTCCAAGTACCATGATCCAATGTGGCCCAAATCCGGAAAAGTGTTTCTTTAAGGAATGCCTTTAGTTGCTGGGACGTTGTAGAACCCTCAAAGCATCAGTAACCAAAAAGCCCCCACTTATTCTAATAAAATAAAACACAAATACTACCTTATTTACTGCACCTTATTTACTGCACATGATTAAACGTGCAGTAATTAAACTCTGTATTCTAAAATATTTAAGCATTCAACAAGCGTACGATCACTGGAAAATAGGTTGTATGTGGTTGTGCAATAAAGCTACTTTTTTATGTGACTTTAGAGGGAAGCTACTTTAATGATAAGTCTCTATCTTATTTAGGGTTTCAAGGTGTCCAATATATAACTGGGAGAGGATTAAAATATCAGAGGAATATTTAATGAGTTACATGAATTAATAAGACCGAAGAGTATGTATTTAATTTGTCTTCTGTCTTGCAAAACGAAAACCATTTAGTATGTTTTTTTTTTCAGTTATGCATGTTCATATGTCAATAAAGCTTTTTGAACACAACTGTATGCCAGAACGAGGTTTGGAACGCAACCCAGCCTTCGTTCAGAATTTGTCCTATCGTAGAGCGCTTCCGTAGGCGGTATTTTGTTTTCACTGCGCCAGTTGTGTTGTGAGACCGCTTCATCTGTGGAAGTTTACGGTGTTGCTGCTGTGTCATGGCTGGCAGAAAAAAGAGTAACACGGAGCCCGAGGAGCAGGATGACAACGAAGATACTGTGGACGACACTAACCGCAGGGAGATACGACACAAGTACCGGGAACTTATGCTCAGCATGCAGCGTGAGTAATCTTGATACTGTACACACGTGACTTCTAAATTGGCCGCTAATCTAAGCAGAGGCATTAAATGTGTTAGGATGTTAACTGTACACACAACCAAGGAAGGGTTAAACCCACTATAACAACTTTAGATTCAATAGGTGGCCAGGGCATTATATAAAATGTAAATATATGAACTGTACAGCCTTAGCACGGAAATGGTTAAATCCTAGTAAAAGCAACTACCGACTTAATTAGAAATCACATAACTGCCCCCTATGTTGCCTAACAGAGGGGGTTTAATAAATTGTGCAGAATCTCTTCAAACCCTTAGTGAATCAGTGCTATAGGAGTTTAATCTTTGTTGGAGAGCTCTATGAATTCATGTTAAATGTTTAGAGGTTGTAGTATAATAAAGTACATATAGCCAGGAAATCCCACTGTAAGTCCTTGGGTATTTCCAAGTGAAAAAAATCTTCATCAGAGAGTATCCTTTTTTTTTTTTTTTTTTTTTTTTTTTTTTTTAGGCAGACCACCCATCTATTCATCCCAGATCTTGTGTCGTTGGGAGGGTTGGCCCAATTTCTGCGTTCTTGGCTAGGGCAAATGTCATAGAATGAATTCATAGGTTTAGAGCAGAATTCAAGACCCAGTGCCATGATACTACATTCATTCGCGACCCTATTTTTATTCTTGGACTGAAACCTACAACACACACACTCGTAAAACGTGCACACATCACACTCTCGTAAAATGCACATACACACACAAGTTGCGACCCAGTAATCGTTTCTGACCCGTAGTATAAAAAACCCTGTATTAAAGGATCTAAATGGAGTCTTTTATCTCAAAATATGTCTTTCTGAAGCCAACACATGTGAGGCTCAAACTATTGTCATTTGTTATTGTATTAGACTGTAATGTCACAGGCACAACAAGATTGCTGACCAAGTTTTGGGGGTTTTTTTTGCAGGTAGATAGCTCCTGCTTGCCGAGATCTCTCTGTCAATGACATCCCTGTGTAAGAAAATTGTAGCTGAAAATCTTGATCTAAGGATAGGTTGTGGTTAACCACCTAGTGAGGACTAGGGTTGCCACCTGTCCCTTAAAATACAGAACACTTATAAGTTACACATGTTGCAGGGTGTGCAGGGAGGAATATGAATAGTGCTGTCCAGAAACACAATACATGTTCCTCCCTACACACCCTGCAGCATGTGTAACTCATAAGAGTCCAGGAAAACATGGCTGAGGTGGCAACCCTAGTGAGGACTGCAGTATCTTTTTAAAGCAATGCATTGTAGTCAGTCCTCTCTGGGGTCAAGGGGGTTACTGTGTGCACGCTCCCAGTTCATAGTGGCAACATTCCTGCCACTTTATTGTTGTCAAGGTGATATTTTCATATAGAACTGCATTTTACTGTCAGCATTGCTTTACTGCCTTTTTTTATTCTGAGTTACACATGCTGCTGCAGGGAGGAACAATTATTGTGCCTCTGGACAGCATATAGATAGTGATTCTGAACAGCACTAGTTCTTTTCTGAAGTATGTGTAACTTCTAACAGGTGGCAACCCCATGAGTGCTCCTTTGTGTAAATAATGTTATTTAAGCAAATGATTTTGAATAAAGAATATTTATCATTCTAGAATATCTCAAAATTCTCTAAGAAATTTCTCTAAAATACTAGGTAAAGGAAAGCATCAGATATTATTATTATTATTATTATTATTATTATTATTATTTTATTTTTAATTTATCACACTTTACACAAAGTTTTGTGCCAGAACTTGTTTTAATGTTGTTTTTATTAGAAACAAGCTTTATTGCACACACATAATGTAATTACAGTTCTTTTATTTTTCTTTGTGACTATGGTTAATTATTTCAGTTCCCATGTTTAACCTGTTATAGCACTTTAATAAAAACATACTTCAAATACTATTTTTATTTAAAACTCCTTGGCATTTGTTTTTAAAATGTTGATGGTCTTTAATTTATTGTAGAGAACAGGGAGGACATGCTGTCATCTAGGAACAACAAACTTACGGAAGTCCTTGAAGAGGCCAACAAAATCTTTTCAGGTGGTAAGTAACCAAAACAATTTTGTTAATCATTCACCAAAGAAATAGTCCTATACAGTATAGGATATGTGTCCTCACAAAATCCACACGGGCATAAAAAGCAAGTTATTACAAGGTTTGTCCAAACATGCAGAATATATTAAAGTGATGGTAAACCTTCCCCTTTGTATAAACAGATCCGTAATGTTAGCAATATTTAAGATGGAGTTGAATGTATCAGTTGTTATGAAGATGCCCTTTAACTTTTAAATTTAGCTCTGAAATTCTCAAACACTGCGCTCCAGCCGCCCACTTCAAAAGTCTTTATTTTTTTTATTTATTTTTTTGTGCGCTTTAGCTACAAAATAAAATTTGTGAGTGCTGATCGGAGAACAATTCAAAGTGTTAGCTCACAAAAAAATTATTTATTATGAAGTGGGCAGAGTATTTGAATTTCAACGCTACATTAAAAAGTAAGTTATTGCATATCGTCATTACAACTGATGAATTAACATTCCAGATCTGTTTATACAAAGGGGAAAGTTTACCATCACTTTTACCCTTGTGTTTGCTGCAGTTGCTTTTCTTTGACTAACCTCTTCTACCCCTTCTTTTATATTGAAAGCTGTTCCAGGCTTTTCTTTGAAGTAGACAAGGCATACCACTGTCATCTTGCTTTATTATACAGTATCTTATATTATCTATCACCATATCTGTACCCAATTGGTCTCGGCAATGTAGCAGGATTAAAGGGACACTGAACCCAAATTTTTTCTTTTGCGATTCAGATAGAGCATGCAATTTTAAGCAACTTTCTAATTTACAACTATTATCAAATTTTATTTGTTCTCTTGCTATCTTTATTTGAAAAAGAAGGCATCTAAGCTAAGGAGCCAGCAAATTTTTGGTTCAGGACCATGGACAGCATTTTTTTTATTGGTGCTGTCCAATCAGCAAGGACAACCCAGTTTGTTCACCAAAAATGGGCAGGCATCTAAACTTACATTCTTGCTTGTCAAATAAACATACTAAGAGAATTAAGAAAATTTGATAATAGAAGTAAATTACAAAGTTGCTTAAAAAATTTGGGTTCAGTGTCCCTTTAAGCTAATGAAATCTGCAGTGTGCGCCACCAATTTTCGTAATTGGAAAACGCACAATTTTAAAGCTTAAATTACGAGAGAGAGAGATTAGTTTTTTAGAGGGCGGATTGAAGGGGAGATAATAATGGTAACAGATGCTCTAATTTATATTATGATCTATGATCACGTTGTAAATGATAGTAGTTTTAAAAAATAAAAAAATATGGAGAATCAGGATACACGTTGACTTTTATATTAAACTTTATCATTACTTAAAATAATATTTAGTACTTTGTGTTTGCCTTTTTCACTTTTCTTGTGATGACCCCTGATTAGATTTTGATTGTTTTCCTCTGCTTCAGTGTCCAGAGCAAGAGAAGCGGCTCTTGATGCTCAGTTTCTTGTCCTGGCTTCAAATCTTGGCAAGGAGAAAGCGAGTCAGCTTCATGCAGATATGACTGTGTTTGATCCAACATCGTTCACAGAAGACTTGGTAGGTTGTGACAACTGCTGGAGATGAATTACTTCTAAGGCCTGAATTGTATTGTGCATAGTATGTTATGATTCAACCATAAAAATAAATAAATCACATTTTCATTGCAGCTCTCATTCATGGGCATAAATCGCATGGAAAGCGCCGAAGATGACAGCGACAATGATTTTACTGTTGGTTTTTTACCGTCAGATGCCTGGCAGAGACTTGGAACAGAAGCTGATAAATACTTTAAAAAGACTCCAACTTTTCATTATATGTAAGCTGAGTGTGGCCACACTATATTTATGCACGTTAGAATTTTCTTTGTATTTTTTCCCTTAATTGATGTCCATGTAGATTTTATAAGTTCAAAAGTGTAAAGTGAAAACTAACTGCTTTCTTGGTTTTGCAGCCAGGGCACCATTGGTCTTGTAGTTTTACCATTTTTTTTTTCTTTTATTTAATATATAGATAAAATTCAACTGGTTTTAGTCCACTTGAAGCAGTTATTAGCTCACATACCATGTTCTGCTCTTAAAGGACCAGTCAAAACAGTATAAAAAGACAATGCAATAGCACTTAGTCTGAACTTCAAATGATTAGTAGATTTGTTTCTGACAGATTTCAAAATAATGTCTATTTCCACTCCTCATGTATCATGTGACAGCCATCAGCCAATCACAGATGCATATATATATATATTTTGTGAATTCTTACACATGCTCAGTAGGAGCTGGTGACTCAAAGTATAACGTTTCGTTAATGAAAGTAAATTGGAAAGTTATTTAAAATTGCTGCTCTATCTGAATCATGAAAGTTTAATTTTGACTTGAGTGTCCCTTTAACCTCTTAAGGACATATGACGGATTTTTTCCATCATAAAACAATTGAGCAAACTGAAAGCTGTGTCCTTAAAGGGTTAAACTGCAATGTTTGCATTTCCCTAGCTTTGTTTTTAACTTTAAGAAATCTATGATCTGTAATGCAAAACTTACATAATTTAATTTATGAGAGTTTTGCATTAGAATATCCCTTTAAGTAGCTAATGGCAATATGTGTTTAGTGATGCTATTACTCAGCAAAAATATAAGTTGTAGTCTTCAAAGACAAAAACCTCTAGCTGTCCAGTAAGATTGTCCATTTGGATTTGTAAAGATTATTCATTGATACGTATGTGATAAATCTAAATCTTCTTGTATGCTGTAGATGATAAATTGTTGTGTCGCTCTTCAGGTTGGGTTCATTCAAGACAGAACCTCCAGCTGTTCGACAAAAGATTGAAAGGCAGCGGAAGACTAACAAGACAGAGGAAAAGCGAGTTATGCCTGCTCAGGTGTGTGTTACTGTTATATAAATCTCATGAATGTAAAATAACTTTGCACTTAGAGATTTTAAATGGAGTAATAGTAATGCGTTCGGTGTAAAACATAAAAATATTTCGGGCCATATTACAATTGGAGCGCTTTTTCCCGCTCGAGCATTAACTGCACTAGCAGTAAGCTTTTTGCGAGCATCGGGTTGCGCTTGTATTATGAGTTGAAAGTAAACTGTTTTTGCTCACGTGCTAACCCGACGTTCATAAAAAAAATCTGAACTTAGAATATTGCGCACACGATAATGTGTTCCCCCACATAGAAGTCAATTGAGCAAACATAGTGGAAAAAATACCTCCTTACTCGCACCCACACACAAGCGCGTGTTCTGACATGTTCTTCACGTAGCAGATTTTGTTCTATTTATTCATAACTGCATATTTCTATATATTTCTGATGGTATTTTGTGTGTGTATGTGTGTGTGTGTGTGTATATGTGTATATATATATATATATATATATATATATATATATATATATATATAATCTATCTATCCAGACAGGTGCACTCACTGTGACATAAGACATCCGCCGGGGTGCTGCGCTGAAAACATATAGCAATATCCGTTCAACCCCTCAAGGTAGAAAAACGCTTCACTCTCCGGTCTCTTTCAAAATCCTTTATTAAGTATCCAGCATCATATGACAAAATTCCCAAATGTTTCGATACCAATTGGTATCTTTTTCAATGGGTAATCAGAACATATCTATCCCAAAAGAAGATTCCTAATACTAACCACAAACCACTCACCTATATACACCTGTAAAGCCTTTCTGTCACTTCCGGTACATCAGAAAACCGCCCCACCATGCGCATGCGTCCAGGAGTTAGCCAACCGCATGGCTAATTTGCATATTCAATAACGTAATGACGTTTGCGTTCCAACCACGCATAGTTACTCCTTACTGTTTTAGCAGCTAATGCGCATGCCCAGGTGGCTGAAGTTCTAATGATACCGGACTAACTCTTACAAGTATAACTACTCTAAAGTGTAAAAAAAAAAAAAAAAAAACTATCTATACCAAGTTAAAATCTATAATATGACTACCTGAGTTCTCAGAACAGACTTTATTCCTTTATATTTATAGAGTATTAAGTAAGATACTTAGCATTTTTATATACAGTTTGCTAAGCTAATCGCAGCCCCCTTAATTATCTTATCCACAATCTCCAAACTGTCTATTATCTAGTTAAAGTATGTTATACTATAATTATCAATATAACATATAGCTTCTATGCCAATTGGAGTGCAGTGAGAGACTTAGTTGTGGCTACCGCAATACACTAAACACCATATCTTCAGAGACTTTGTGAACCCATATATTCTGGACCAGTCCATCTTCCTGGGTGTTGATGACCTAGACCGATAAATCATGGACATTTCACTTAAAGGAAGACACCAAAGTCCATCTGTACATTCAGACCCTTGGGAGCCACTGTGTCTAAACGATAAATCCAGGAGGTCTCAACTTGGAGTAGTTTCGTGTTCCTATCTCCACCCCTTCGTAAGGGGGGCACATGATCAATCAACATAGTCCTTAAACTTGCCGCTGTGTGCCCAGCTTGAAGGAAATGTCTGGCGACCGGTTGATCAGATGTTTTCTTGTCAATCGCTTGTCTAATCGCATGGCGATGATTGGCCATTCTATCTCGAAATGTAGTAGAGGTCTTCCCCACATAGACAAGCGAACATGGACACATTAGTATGTATACAACATACGTACTCATACATGACAATCTGTGTAGAATCTTGTATTTTCTCCCAGTGTGTGGGTGGTGAAAGAACATCCCTGTTAACATACTATTGCACGTAGTGCAGTCCCCACATCTATAGCAGCCAACTTTTTTCCTGCTGTCCAGCCAAGTACCTTTTTCATAGCACTTCACAGGGTCATTCTGGACAAGTAAATCCTTCAAATTGGGTGCTCTCTTATAAGCCATCCGTGGGGCTGATGTGTGCAGGAATGGTAGTGATTTGTCAGTATTGATAATGTCCCAGTTCTTCTTGACCGATTCAGACAATATTTTGGACACAGGGTTGAACGTGGTAACAAAGTTAATGATATCGCTATTGTGTTCTACTTTATCAGTAGGATCATGTGGTTGTAGCAGAGATATTTGATCATCCCCGGCCAGGTTGGTTTGCACCTGTGTTATCAGTTTTCTTGCATATCCTCGTTGCTCCAATTTCTTAATCATTTCATCCTCCTGTACTCTTCTAGTCTCTCTTAGTGTGTTATTGCGGGCCACCCGCGTGAGTTGAGAGGATACCACACTCTTTTTTTGATGTTCAGGGTGAAAACTTGTGGATAGCAACAATGAGTTTCTATCCGTCGGTTTTGAATATAAGGAGGTAGAAAATTTGTAACAATCATCTTCTGTATAAACAGATATGTTTAGATCTAGGAATGGTATGCTCACCCTGTTATGGGCCACTTTAAATCGAATAGTTGACTCAAGCTGATTTAAGCTGTCAACCCACTGTTCTAGGGATTCCTCTGACCCTCTCCATACCAAAAACACATCGTCAATATACCTGACGTACAGTTTAATTTTATCAATTGTGCGAATGTGCATGACCATAGTCTCATACCAAGACATATACAGATTGGCGTATGCGGGAGCCATATTTGAACCCATTGCAGTTCCTGATATTTGTAAGAAGAATTCCTTCTCAAATTTGAAATAGTTTTTTTCCAAACAAAACCTCAATAGTTCCAATAGGAACTCAATGGGTGGTCCCGCATACGCCAATGACTCACTTAACATGGATCTGACCGCCTGTACACCACCATCATGCGGGATGACAGTGTACAAGCTGTCAACATCCATTGTAACAAGTAGGTCATCTGGACCAAGTTCATTCCAGGCAAGTAACCTCCGAATGAGTGAGGGAGAATCTAGTATAAAGGAATATGACTCCTTTACAACTGGCTGTAGGTGATGATCTATGAAAATGGCCACATTAGAACACAAAGAATCCCTGGCAGACACAATAGGTCTGCCAGGCGGTTTAATCAGAGTCTTGTGTACTTTGGGCAATAGGTATAGTACCGGAATAACCGGAAATGCAGTAGTCATATATTCAAATTCATTTTCATCAATCATACCTGATTCTAGCCCATATTTCAATATAAGATCCAATTCCTTCTTAAATGTATTTATTGGATTTCCTCTTAGTTTACAATAGATGCGATTATCAGTCAGCTGTCTATAGGCTTCCTCTCTATAGTCAACATAATTTTGAACCACCATAGAGCCTCCTTTATCCGCCGCATGAATAATGATCGTGGTGTCATTTTTTAAACTCTTTAGAGCCTCCTTTTCCCCTTTAGTGAGGTTAGGGAACAAATTTTCTACTTTTGCTCGTTCACACGTATCATTAATCATGCGTGAAAAACTACGGATAGAAGGGTTTAAGTTGATTGGATCAAACTTGCTCTGACTTTTGAACTTGTTGACACTCTCTTGTTCACTATTTTTAAAAAAATCCTTAATCCTAAGCTGTCTCTGTAATTTGTAGGTTTCAACATTCATTTTGAATTTGTCTATAGCTGGAGTGGGGACAAAGGACAGGCCCTTATTTAGCAAACTTTTCTCATCTAAACTTAGAGCTCTGTCACTTAAATTGTAGATAATATCTATTTTTTCTTGCCCGTTTTTTTCTTTGAATCCTCCCCTCCTCGTGTGCGGTCTTGCTCGTTTTGCTTTACTGGAAGCGGAGGTTTTTTGGAGGATCTGGTGCTCACCCCACCTAAAGGGTGACCAGCATTAACATTTGGGTTGGACTCATCATTATCTGGCCCAGATGAATCGCCTCCACTACTGTCAACAGTGTCAGCAATGTTTCTATTATTAAAGCGTCTCCTTCGTCTAAATTGTGGTCTATTGTCCTCCTTCCCATAGAGCCACCTATACACTCTTCTCTCCCTGTAATCAGTCTCTACAGTCATTAATTTGTTGTTCTTAAAGGTTAACAAATCGTTTTTATATTTGTTAACTTGTCCCTGTAATTTGTTAATCCAATCTTCCCCTGTATCTTCCGTTAGGATCTGGTAGCTCGTCTCTTTAACCTCATTGATTTCCACTCTAATTAGATGTAATAATCTATTGGATTCCTCAATTACCAATAAAATGAGGTCATATGAGCACTTGTTTAAGATTGAGCACCACTTCCTACAGAATTCAGGGTGGAAGGGGTGGAGATAGGAACACGAAACTACTCCAAGTTGAGACCTCCTGGATTTATCGTTTAGACACAGTGGCTCCCAAGGGTCTGAATGTACAGATGGACTTTGGTGTCTTCCTTTAAGTGAAATGTCCATGATTTATCGGTCTAGGTCATCAACACCCAGGAAGATGGACTGGTCCAGAATATATGGGTTCACAAAGTCTCTGAAGATATGGTGTTTAGTGTATTGCGGTAGCCACAACTAAGTCTCTCACTGCACTCCAATTGGCATAGAAGCTATATGTTATATTGATAATTATAGTATAACATACTTTAACTAGATAATAGACAGTTTGGAGATTGTGGATAAGATAATTAAGGGGGCTGCGATTAGCTTAGCAAACTGTATATAAAAATGCTAAGTATCTTACTTAATACTCTATAAATATAAAGGAATAAAGTCTGTTCTGAGAACTCAGGTAGTCATATTATAGATTTTAACTTGGTATAGATAGTTTTTTTTTTTTTTTTTTTTACACTTTAGAGTAGTTATACTTGTAAGAGTTAGTCCGGTATCATTAGAACTTCAGCCACCTGGGCATGCGCATTAGCTGCTAAAACAGTAAGGAGTAACTATGCGTGGTTGGAACGCAAACGTCATTACGTTATTGAATATGCAAATTAGCCATGCGGTTGGCTAACTCCTGGACGCATGCGCATGGTGGGGCGGTTTTCTGATGTACCGGAAGTGACAGAAAGGCTATATAGGTGAGTGGTTTGTGGTTAGTATTAGGAATCTTTTTTTGGGATAGATATGTTCTGATTACCCATTGAAAAAGATACCAATTGGTATCGAAACGTTTGGGAATTTTGTCATATGATGCTGGATACTTAATAAAGGATTTTGAAAGAGACCGGAGAGTGAAGCGTTTTTCTACCTTGAGGGGTTGAACGGATATTGCTATATATATATATATATATATATATATATATATATATATATATATATATATATATATATATATATATATATATATATATATATATATAGTAGCCCTTTGCAGTCAAGTAGATGAAAACATGTAAAATCATATTTATGCAATATTAATATTTATTAAAGTGTTATACTATGTATTTGCTGTAAATATTTCACATTCCAATGTTCTACACACACACACACACGTGTGTGTGCAGAACATTGAGAGCATGCAGTTTCCAATTTACATCCATCAAACTGGGCATCCTTATTATATGCACACTCACTTTCTGAGGTACCAGCTACTCCTGAGCATATGCAAGAGTTCAGAGTATACATATATGAATCTGATTAGCTGATCGCCGTCACATAATAAAGGGGGGGGGGGGGGGGGGGGCTGACAAATTATAGGATTTTTTTAAATTTTGTTAGACAAAATCTATTACTCATTTAAAATTCAAAGAACATACTAATAAATCCCCCAGCATGATTATTTAAAGGACTGTTATTGTTGTGAAGCAATTTTCTTTAGTAATGGACTTTTTTTTTTTTTCTTTTTTTTTTTTTTTTAATCAAAAATGTTTAATTTTAGTTGAAAAAAATGGAAGAATCTCACCAAGAAGCAACAGAAAAGGAAGTTGAGCGAATCCTAGGATTTCTGCAGACATACTTCAGAGAAGATCGTAAGTGTGGAAGAGCAGGTTTAAAGGGACAGTATACTTCAGAATTACATTGTTTATAAAGATAGATAGGGGGGCGTGTGCGTACAGCGATCAGGAATGGTCGCAATTTCTTAGAGCTCCAGCTGAAAATACGCCAAAATCTGATTCTCCTTACAGCAAAAAATCACACAAATACCATTTATCACTGTGCTGTTCAGAGGCAATATATATATATATATATATATATATATATATATATATAAAATGCAGGAGTATAAGATCGGATGTTTGAGGCCTAGAGTGGCGGCTCATAACAGGCAGTGCTACCCCACTCAATATGCCGAGGTAACTTGTCCTAATTTGGATAATACAGCACTAAAGTTTGATCTCTGCATCTTTATATCGGATCTAACTACAATCGTACACCACCTGAACAAGGGAATATCTAACCTGCAAAGACATCACCACAAACAAGCAAAAATGTCCACCGAACAAGACACAAGCCAGCATAATAGCATAGACTATTATATGCAAAGACTTGAAACACTGCTTTCAGAACTGACTAGACAAAGCCCTGTGGGATCACTTGATGGACATTTATACTAAGCATTGTAAGGCTCAAACCACTATCTGCACCTCGACGACGGCTCCTCTACAAGACGACCCCAAGTCTAAACGCACTACAGAGGAACCTCTGCATTTGCTGAAGCAAACACCACCTACCAAGCAGCCGACATACCATGTAGAGACAACCAAGAAGAAAATCTATGCACCTTGTCTTGGCGCCATTATCCACTTAGGGCTGAGCCAGACTTACACATCAACAGAACAGAGTTAATTAAACCGACTGATACAGCACATGAGACCATTAACAAATTGGATGCCTCTGCAGGAGCTCAGGGGGGACTCCCGGTCTGTCACAAACGCCAACATGTCGTACATCTCATCTGCTTCTACCATATCGGTCTCAATACTGAATACTCCAAGCAATCGGTCAATCTGCTATACCCAGCTGGAAAGGTTACTAAAGGAAAGATGACGGCTACGGGACACCCAAAAGTATTGGATATGTCTATCCTGCATCATTTTCGCACCCACAGTAAACTGAACTTGGTTTCTGGGACGATGTTCTTATTGAGGACTAGACTTAGGAATTGAGAGTGCAGGTCCTATTTTGCAGATCACGGTTTAATGGGTTACTAGGGTGATAGTTGAATACATCCTATATTTTTTGTTTTATGTTATCTAATTTTGCAAACATTTGACATTCTGTAAGTTTTTGCCTTGGAGCTAGAGGCACTGTTACAGCAGACGCCCTCATGATAGTGGCTTATAACACTCCTTCCCTGAGTAACGCAACAGTGGTAAATTTACTATTGAATAGGCAAGGATACCTTAAACAATATCTTGTTGATTGAGCCTAGACTGTGTGGACAGAATGTTTTCTCTAATATGCTAGGTATCACCATCAATATAATATCCATACCAGAGGTGTTATACATAGTTCCATGAAGTTTAAGTAATATAAATCACTGCGTATGTTAACTTTATAGTATGCCCTTATAACATCATCTGGTTTTGTACAATGCCCTGCATAATGTGACCTATTATTCAATATCTAAACAAGCGGGCATACGTGCCCTTTAAAGGAGAACGAGTAGCTAGCCTTTTAGCATTTTAAATTATTTTTCATTAGTTCACTTATTGCCCAGCAGAGGGCCCTATAAACAAAGCAATGTCTTTCCCACTACTATACTACACTGTAATTAATATTTCCTTCCGGAACTACAAAATCTATTCCATTGTACAACTATACCCATGCATGAATGCCAACCTTTCTCTATTCACTAAAGTGTGTTCGCATGAAAATTGTAAGCAGTTGTTATTTCTCTACTGTATTTTTCTAGTCAACTTAAAATGCAGAGCTTCGTGACACCTTTTATACGTATAACCAAATTTGGCTGCATCAGTTACCCGCTGTCTAGGACATTTAGCAGAATATTAAGACTCTTTATGATGCCATTTTTATTTTGTTTACTTAAACCCCTGCAACATACCGTAGTTGTATACAAGACCCAAGAGTGGTCTATACTGTTAAACTGAGGGGAGAAAATGAAGGGGATCCTTTTTTTTTGGTACATTGCAAGCTCTTTAACATGTCATTAACATTTGTAATCTTGACAGTACCATGCATTTTATGTTTGTATATTCCTTGTACCCTCAATAAAAAAGATAGATAATCCCCCATTCCCCAGTTTGGATAACCAACATTATATTATTAATACAATTTTGCCTCTGTGATTACCTTGTTGCTAAGCCTCTGCAGATTTCCCCTTATCTCAGTTCTTTTACAAGACTTGCTTTTTAGCCAATCAGTGCTGACACTTAAATAATTTCAAAAAATATAGAGAAAGAAAAAAAAGGTATCTGGTGGCACACTTTAATAGAGAGCTTATAATTACAATCCATACATCAGAAAGGCACTAGGGGGATATTATGTTAAAATATAACTTTTATTATGTTAATTAAAATAAAAACCATAATTGTGTATATAATGGTTAAAATAGGGTATATTTGTGTTAGTGTAATACAAAGTACAATCCAATTATTGCTTAGTTGTCACCCACGATAACCATAGGGACAGCTGACTTTCTATTATTTGGTACAGTATGAACTGTATAGTACATATATAGATTGTCCTATTATTAGTATGAATATGTTTGTTCAAATCAGTATCATATACCCCTAATGATGATCTAAATCATCATGGATAATTAGAAATAGAATATAAAATACAGAAAGAAGATATTAATATAAAAATACTGTGTCCTGGTTCATGCAGGGTTAAATAAATTATAACGTAGTTGTATATGTGATTTACAGAATCATATAGTGAGGTAGTATAACAAAATTCCCATAGATAGGTATGCTAAGCTTGGATACGATTACCGAAGGGGGGGTGCTTGGACAATATCGCAGGATTCCCCCAGAGATGGTCACAGATTAATTAGCTTAGGCTGAGCAGCACAAAATACGTATGCTGCCCCACAATTTAGTCTTAAGTTTGGTAACTACGTCACCTGCTAATCACATTTATTATACCGTGATGGGTGTTGAAATGTCATTATCAGAAAGTCTTCCAATAATACAGTGGTGCCCAGAAACCGTGTTAAATTAAAAAGAAAGTGTGTTGCTTCTCGTAGTCAATTACAGGGAAGTAGTCCCTAAATAGCGCTTCTTTTATTGTTATATAGGTTAGGTCAAAAACCGGGTAGTGTGAAGTTTAATACGTGTATCCTTTTGTTATTACACATCAGAAAAAACCTGAGGTATTCTCCGTGAGAGCAATGTGGACACGCCACAAAACTGCTCCCTCACTAGCCACAATAGTTTAAATTGCCCGGAGATAACTAGCGTAGCATCATAATTTTACTGAGAGTAATAACCCCACTAAATACCCGCCAAGTTTTTTAAGCTAAAGATGCCGATATCGGCCAACAAAATAGGTTGATTCTATTAATTACAACAGTTTAGCACATAGAGAAGCAGAGCGAACGCCTGACGCGCGTTTCTTCTACTGCTTTGTCTAAAGACCACTGCTCCATAACCCTGTCCGCCTGCTCTGATGAGGCGGACTGAGATTGCCACAATTCAACCCGATCGAGTACTATTGGGTTGATTTACACCCCCATGCTGGCAGCTGATTGGCCGCGAAAACTGCAGGGTGCGGCGTTGCACTAGCAGCTCTTGTGAGCTGCTGGTGCAATGCTGAATACGGAGAGCGTATCATTTGATAAATAGGCCTCTACAACTGCAGGTTCGCACAAGAGAACCTGCAGTCAGGATTTATCAAGCAGCAGTAATCTGACCGCTGCTTCCCTACCTTGTCGTCCACCTCTTGGATAATTTCAATCTCCTCAGTCTCGTCTGACCGGGGAGAATGACAGCTCTTGCCCTGTGGATGATAAATGGAGCCCTTTGTATGCCCCTGCCTGATATGTGGAAAGGAGCAAATATCCTTTTAAAAATATGGATTGCAAAAATGTTTAGATTTATAAACTTTGATCTTTAGTGATTTTCACTTATGTCCATTTTAATGTTTTATAGATGTAGGAAAAATGTAATATAATATTTCTGTTAATCATATGGTAGACACTTATACAATGTTAAAAAAATGCTGAGTGTGTCGATCTTTAGCACAAGCAAGTGTTTTGCATCTTCTTTTATTTTTTTATATTAAACCTTTTTCTTTACTTTTCTTGTAGCTGACACACCTATTTCCTTCTTTGATTTTGTAATTGATCCGGACTCCTTTGCACGTACTGTTGAGAACATCTTTCACGTATCCTTTATTATAAGGGTAAGTTTTTTTTTTTTGTTTTTTTAAACTTTAAGATAAGTCCCTACTGAAAGTGTCAAAAGTATTATGTGTTGTTTTAAATTACTCATCATACAAACTTATGGTGATAAAAAAACTTGCTGGCATGTAGAGAAATCACACACAATATTTTTTTTTTTTTTAAGCATCATATTGTAATATAGGTTTCTCTCCTTTACACCCAGAACATTACATAGCGATAAACCGATATTAAACTACAATGTACCTTTCTACAATTGTTTAAGGGATGCTGACAAGACTTGTTAGATAATCTCTCCATCAGATAATCAGGCGCATAGTACTTGGTTTGTATCCTAGCATCATTTTGCAACTGCAACTTCATAATCAAAGATCTTGATTTGTCACTGCCCACAACATCCTAGTTTGAGAATTTTCTAGTTAAAGGGACATGAAAGCCAATTTTTTTCTTTCGTGATTTAGAAAGAGCATGTCATTTTAAACAACTTTCTAATTTACTTCTATTATCTAATTTACTTCATTCTCTTGATATCACTTGCTGAAAAGCATATTTAGATATGCTCAGTAGCTGCTGATTGGTTGCTGCACCTAGAGGCCTTGTGTGATTGGCTCACACATGTGCATTGCTATTTCTTCAACAAAGGATATCGAAAGAATTAAGCAAATTAGATAATAGAAGTAAATTGGAAAGTTGTTTAAAATTGCATGCCCTTTCTGAATCATGAAAGTTTAATTTTGACTAGACTGTCCCTTTAATGGTCTTGGCATGAAGTGAACACATATTTTGGCAGAGACTATGGTTAGTGCTAGGGTTAACTGCTTGGATGCCAGAGATGTCTGCAACTCACTCATTCAGTGACTTATTGGGTATGCTCCCTTTCTTGGCAGGTGACATTTCTGAGCCTGTATTGTGCCCATGCGTGTAATATTGTGGGTAGGGCACCGTTCCCAACAAGTATTTGCTAATGTCATTTTATTGCACTCAGCTTAAATTTACAGTGCATGACCAACAGCTGTGTCTGTTGTGATAATGACGAGAATGAGAATTTATGGTCAATAGTGTAAACAAATACTGTATATTGCACCATCCCCAATGGTGAGACATTTCAGAATGACTTGCAGTCTTGTATAATCTTAAGTAAATAATGTCTTTGTTTCTAAAGCAGTTACTTTTTTTTTTTTAATCTGTAAATTCTAATACATCTGTTTCTCTCTCCCCCCCCCCCCCCTCTATTTTCTGGCACGATGTAGGATGGATTTGCAAGGATAAAACTTGACCAGGACAAGCTTCCAGTGATAGGTATGAATGCTTATTTTTAATGAGTGTCTGGTATACTTAGTATTGGTAACATAGGGCTAGATTTATCAAGCCCCTACGGCTGCAAGTTCTCACAAGAACTTGCTCACCGCGATTTATCAAGCAGCGGTCACCAGACCGCTGCTTCCCTAAGCTCTTCGCCACCTCTAAGGTGGCGAAATTCAATCTCCTTGGTCGAGTCTGACCGAGGAGATTGACAGCTCCTGCCTGCGCGTGAGCGCAAAATTGCGCTTGTGTGCAATGTTAATTACCTACGGGTAATTTCCCCCCAGCCCCACAGGCGAGCTGCCCCTGTACGCCTCAGCTATGATAAATCTAGCCCATAGTGCTTGGGGAGAAATTTTAGTGCAGATTACACAGGGGCAGATCTCTCCAGCACTGCAAAATCTCTCATTTCTGTATACGAAGGAGAGACAAGCCCAGTGCAATATAGCGCTGACAGTTTTGTTACACTTGTATTTTGTATCCTTTACACTTCAGACTGGGTCTTTTCAGTATTAATTCATTTAAGCTTTCACACTTTCTATTTTATATTTTAATACCTTTTTTAGATTAAGATCCAGCAGTGATTTTACAAATTATGATTTATGTTTTGAAAGTTTCTCTGTTACTTTGTCCCCTTAAGGACAAGGCCATTTTTTTCAATTTCTTACCCTTAAGGACCATTTCTGCGGTGTTTGTGTTTAGCTGTAATTTTTCTCTTATTGTACCCACACATATTATATACAGTTTTTCTCACCATTAAATGGACTTTCTAAAGATACCATTATTTTCATCATATCTTATAATTTACTATCAAACAATTATAAAATATGAAAAAAATTGAAAAAAACACACACTTTTTCTAACTTTGACCCCCAAAATCTGTTACACATCTACAACCACCAAAAAACACCCATGCTAAATAGTTTCTAAATTTTGTCCTGAGTTTAGAAATACCCAATGTTTACATGTTCTTTGCTCTTTTTTGCAAGTTATAGGGCAATAAATTCAAGTAGCACTTTGCTATTTCCAAACTTTTTTTTTCTCAAAATTGGCAATAGTTACATTGTAACATTGATATCTGTCAGGAATCCCTGAATATCCCTTGACATGTATATATTTTTTTAGAAGACAACCCAAAGTATTGATCTAGGCCCATTTTGGTATATTTCATGCCACCATTTCACCGCCAAATGGGATCAAATAAAAAAAAAATGGATCACTTTTTCACTAACTTTAGGTTTCCCACTAAAATGATTTACAAACAGCTTGTGCAATTATGGCAAAAATGGTTGTAAATGCTTCTCTGGGATCCCCTTTGTTCAGAAATAGCAGACATATATGGCTTTAGCATTGCTCTTTGGTAATTAGATGGCCACTAAATGGCGCTGCGCACCACACTTGTATTATGCCCAGCAGTGACAGGGTTAATTAGGTAGCTTGAAGGGTTATTTTTAGCTTTAGTGTATTGATCAGCCTCCCACCTGACACATCCCACCCCCTGATCCCTCCCAAACAGCTCTCTTCCCTCTCCCACCCCACAAATGTCCCCGCCATCTTAAAGTGAATGTAAATTTTGATGCTAAAGTGCCCGGTTTTTAAAACTTCGATTAAAAACAAGGACACTTTAATTCATCAAAATTTACATTTCACTTGTGTTGTGAAAAAATACTTACCTTTTAAACTTGACAGCCGCTCCAGCTTCCTCCGCCTGTCGCAATGCCTCTTCCTGGGTCTAAAATGAGGAATTCGGCTTCCTCCAATCACGGCGTTGAATTGGACACAGATTTCCCCTGGGGGGAGAAGCCGTGATTTGAGGATGACCGATCCATCATTTCTGACGTCATAAATGGCTTTCAGCGAACGGGGAAAGCTTGAGCGGCTATCAAGTTTAAAAGGTAAGTATTTTTTCACGAGTGAAATGTAAATTTTTATGAATTAAAGTGCCCCTGTTTTTAATCAAATTTTTAAAAGCCGGGCACTTTAGCATCAAAATTTACATTCACTTTAAGTACTGGCAAAAAGTCTGCCAGTATAAAAGAAAAAGTTTGTCTTTGTTTTAAAAATTTTTTTTTTTAAATTATATATTTTCTGAAGTGTAGGATCCCTCCCCCTCTCACAATTCGGTGCCATTTTGGGTACTGGCAGCGGTCTGCCAGTACCCATTTTTCAAAATAAAGTGCCCTTTTTTATATAGATATTTATTTTGCTGCAGTGTAGCTGCTCCCCCTCTCCCAGATCCCTTTTTTAAAACATAATTTTCCCCACTCCCACCACCCGCTCCCACCAAGACATCAATCAATGCACATATTAGTGCAAATCGCGGGGGCTCCCGCACTCACCGGGGACTGAACTGACACTGCACTTGCCGAAAGTGATCCAACGATGGGCCGCCCACCCGCCTCCCTGCAGCTGCTCCCACCAACCCACTATCGCTGGCCGATGCAGAGAGGGCCACAGAGTGGCTCTCTCTGCATTGGTGTTTGAAAAAAGGTATTGCAGTGATGCCTCAATATCAAGACATCACGGCAATACCTTGAAAGCGGCTGGAAGCGATAAGGATCGCTTCCAGACGCTTTAAACCCCTAACAATGTACAGGGTAAGTTGTTTGCCTTTAAAGACCAGTTTGTGTTTGACGTACCCTGTATGACGTGTGTCGTTAAGGGGTTAACAAATTAGGATCATACTCCTTCCCCCCCCCCCCCCCCCCAATTACATTGCACTTTGTATTTTATCTAGTTTTAAAATCTAACACAGCTTCAGAAAGTGGGAGGGACAAGGGTATGTGTGAAACTCTCACAGGTGTTGTGAAAGGCTGTGAGCTTATTTTTATTTTTTTAATTTGCTGCATAGTAGGAGCAACATTCTTACAAATCTGAATGCTTTTAGCTAGAGTGATGAAATCTTTGGACATGACCACCAATTATGTGCTTCAGTGCCTACACCCTCACGGTCTCTCCAACATGTATAGTGGATTTTTTTTTGCAGAAGAATCTGATGTATTTTCAAAGGTTGCCAGTGGTAAAGAATCTTAATATAAAGCTCTATCAGGGTAATGCAGTGGATTGGGAAGGCCACAGCCCCGGTAATTGGTATCTATGTCTAGACCGAAATCTCGGTCCCATTTAGGAGGGTATTAGTTTTGCGAAATGAACAATTTAGCAAAAACTTATAATGAATTGTAATAGGTTTGTATAATTGGGCTTCTACAAGCTTCCTAAATTGTAAGATCTAAAAGTAGATTTGGGAAAGCCCCACAATTAGAGAAGCGACCACAATCTAAAACTTTCAAAATTAATCTTTGGTAAACTAAAATGTTCTTGAATAGAAGAGGGTGCTATTAATGAATCTTAGATATAAAGATCTCTTACCTCCTTAAGGTCTGCCTTTTCCTAAGTGGTAGGGTGAGAGTCTTGAAGACAATAAAGAAGTCCTGAAATACAAAGGGGAGAGATGGGACACTATCTGCTGATTTTTATTTAGTAGAGGATACAATTTTTCTAATCACGTACCTAGAAATTGCTAGTTTGGAAAGAGTTCTCATATGTGCTGGGATCCAGATTAAGTCACCTAATTGTAAAAAAGCCAGGAGTGAAGCTTGTTCTCCGAGATGGTGATTAGGAAGAACCCCATGCAGATATGTGGGACAATATAGTTGCATGTTAATATAATTTAACATTAGGGAGGCCAATACCCCCCTACCTATAGGAAACTGTAACACTTTGGGATGCTATCCTGGGTTTACCTGATTTCCAAACATAGTCAGAAAAAACAGATTGAAATTGATTAAGAACAGAGACTGTGACTTTAATAGGAATACAACATAACAAATGTTAGCTTTGGGAGAATCCCCATCTTAAGGATCGCAACTCGACCCAACCATGAAACTTCAGCATAATCCCATTACTTTAAAATAGATTTAATATGCTTGAAGGGACAGTCAAATCCAAAAAAACTTTCATGATTTAAATAGGGAATGTAATTTTAAACAACATTGCAATTTACTTTTATCAATTTTGCTTTGTTCTCTTGGTATTCTTAGTTGAAAGCTAAACCTAGGAGGTTCATATGCTAATTTCTTAGACCTTGAAGACTGCCTCTAATCTGAATGCGTTTTGACCACTAGAGGGCATTAGTTCATGTGCTTCATATAGATAACATTGAGCTCATGCACGTGAAGTTACCCTGGAGTTAGCACTGATTGGCTAAAATGCAAGTCTGTCAAAAGAACTGAAATAAGGGGGCAGTCTGCAGAGGCTTAGATACAAGGTAATTACAGAGGTAAAAAGTGCATTTCTATAACTGTGTTGGTTATGCAAAACTGTGGAATGGGTAATAAAGGGATTATCTTTCTTTTTAAACAACAAAAATTCTGGTGTTGACTGTCCCTTTAAGCAATTGTGTGAAATTAAACTCCATTATCACTGCTGTAAGCAGTTAAAGGGACATGAAGCACAAAATGTTTCTTTCATGATTCAGACAGAGCATACAATTTTAAACAACTTTCCAATTCACTTCTATTATTTAATTTGCTTTCTTCTCTTGTTATCATTTGCTGAAAGGTTTATCTAGGCAAGTTCATGAGCAGCAGCAAACCTAGGTTCTAGCTGTTGTTTGGTGGCTATATATATATATATATATAATGTGATTGGCTCACTCATGTGTTCAGTTAGAAATTAGTAGTGCATTGCTGCTTTTTCAACAAATTATACCAAGAGAATGAAAGAGTAGATAAGAAGTAAATTAGAAAGTTGTTTAAAATTGCATTCTCTATCTGAATCACAAAATATTTTTTTTTGGTTTCATGTACCTTTAAACAAGCTGGTCTCACTCTCACCAGTTTTTCTTGCCAGCTGTATGCAAGTGAAGTTTGCTTAAAATTCACAATACTCTTATTTAACTGACAGAAAAGCAATGTATGCTAAACTATAGGCAAAAGCGAGTTAAATTATAGTGAAAACATTTTGGTTTAGTTTGTAATTGATGCAAACTGAGTCTTTATATCAGTCCCAGGTATTTTCCAGTTACCTTCTCTCTCTCCCCTGGGAAATCCTGTATTAAGAATGGTTACTGCAGAGGTTGAGAACTTCTTTTCACTTAAACAAAATGTTATTTGGTCGGGGGTGCCCAAACATTTGTAGGATTTCCATGAGTCAAAACTGATCAGATAGCTACAATTACTGAGCACCTGGTATCTTATTTTTGCTGTACTTTAGACATCCTGAGAATCTGACCTGTTATTGGGTCCTGTCTGGAGTTGGGACCCCCTGCCTTAAAAAGGGACACCCAAATGTTTTCTTTCATGATTTAAAGTGGAAAGATTACAAAAATAAATAAATTCCAATTGACTTGTTACATTTACTTTGTTTTGATATCCTTTGTTGAAAAGCAGGTAGCTAGAATTAGAGTGTACATGTATGAAGCACTATATGGCTGCATCTTTTGCATCAATGCTTTTAAGTTATACACTGTCAACAGTGCTGCCATCTAGTGCTCAAAAGTATGTAACATTTAAAAGCACTCAGTGCTCCAGACACTCTATCTACCTAGGTATCCTTTTTAACATAGGCTACAAGGAGAACAAAGTAAATTTGCAAACACAAGTAAATTGTAAATGTCTTAGAAATTGCATGCTATGTCTGAATCATTAAAGGGACAGTCTACAACAGAATTGTTATTGTTTTAAAACATAGATAATCCCTTTATTACCCATTCCCCAGTTTTGCATAGCCAACCCTGTTATAGAAATATACTGTTTCCCTCTGTGATTACCTTGTATCTAAGCCTTTGCAGACTGCCCCCTTTTTTCAGTTCTTTTGACAGACTTGCATTTAGCCAATCGGTGCCCTCTCTCTCATTTGTAACTCCACGGGCGTGGTCACAATGTTATCTATATGGCACACATGAAATAACGCCCTCTAGTTGTGAAAAACTGCCAAATGCAGGGGCGGCCTCAAGGGCTTAGACATTGGCATATTTTGCCTACCTAGGTTTAGCTTTTAACAAAGAATACTAAGAGAAAAAAGCAAATTTAATGATGATAATAATGAATTGGAAAGTTGTTTAAAATTGCATTCCCTATCTGAATCATGAAAGTTTAATTTTGACTAGACTGTCCCTTTAAAGAAAAAATGTAGGTTTCATTAGGGCTCTAATTTATTTACCTGCAACTTCCTTGGCATTTTGGGGCAGTCAAAACCCAGCCATCATAGGAACAGTTAGTTCATTTGTTAGAAATTTAAAATGATGGTAATTTTATACAGTTTTAGAAGCCTGATTCTAATAATATAGATAACTAGAGTCTCTAACTTTGTTTAAAAAAGTCACTTAGGTATTGATATAATATTCTTACTATTGTATTGCTGCATCCGTTCGCTCCGCCCCTCTTGTTCTAGGTTTTCGCACAACGCAATTGCGATTGGAGCTCTATCTAATGAGTTGTGGGTATGGATTTCTTCAAAATCGCATACATGGCTGGAAGGCTGAAAAGATCCATGACAAAGCGAACGCATGCGCAAAATAATTTTTTTTTTTTTTTTTTTTTTTTTCTCATCTAAAAGCAAACATGCCAAAATGCCACAATTCTGACTGGACAACAGCAATAACGTCATCGGAAAAAAAACAACAACAAAAAAACACTTAGAGGCGGGGCTGCCGGAGAGCACAATACAATTGGAGCGGTTTGTTTTAGACTACAACAGTAAATTGGATTATTTAAAGTTTTCATCAATGAAACTTGTAATTTATGTTGCTGCATTGATTGTCACTACACAGCCTTGTTGAATTAACCATCTTGCATTGTTTGTAAACTGGTTTTGTTTGTGTGAGAGCATTTGCTTTACCATGATGTTACTTACTGTTCATGCAGTGATTGAAAGCTGTAACAAATACTGCAGTAATAGTTTTGTACTTTTTACCGATAAGCGCAACTACCTTGTTTATTGGCAGAAAGGGATCCAGCAAACTTTAGTTTAATCAGGACCAAAACTCAATTTATTTTTTTATTTTTATTTTTTAATAAAAAACAAACCACAACTGAAGTACATGTTAACTGCTTGGCGCCGTTAGGACGGCATGGTAAGTTCTACCTTTTTTGGAGTCCTTTTGTTTACTGCGAAATTGGACTGCGGGGCGTGCCTAGCATCTTAGGCAGTCCTCCATGATCCAATCTTGGCCTTGAAATCACATGATTGCATCAGTGATTGTGTGATTTCATTTTTTAAGATGGTGTTTAAGATTGGAATGAAGTTCCGATGTAAACACTTGCCCCCCGCATGAAGGGTTTAAGATGCCTCTTGTAGGTGAATCAAGCAAAAAGGTTGACTACAGTATACTTTTAAGGTAACGGGTGAGCGCGTTATAGACCTTTAAAAGATTGCATTCTGTTTCTATTCTGCACTGTTGTAGTTATATTAATGGGAGCAGTACTCTGACTTTTAGTACTTTTATTTGAAGCCTGATAAAAAGATGTTTCTGAACATTGTTTTCATGTATTGTCTGATTTACATTTTCGTTTCCCCTTATTTTCTTTTTTGTAATTTGGCAGAACCTGTAGCTCAGGAAAATGAGACAAAAGTTGACAAGGACAACCAGCCTAGGCATCAGGGAATTATCTCACTTAGCCAACAAGACTGGAAGGTAACTAACTATCCCATCTTTATACAGTGCATGTCATTGTGTAATGGTACTTTTTACTGTGAGCAGAGTATTGCCTTGGAGAGGTGGAGGTCTGTGGGTATAGAATGTTGGAACCATTAGTATCTCTTCATCACAGTTCATTTTCTATCTTTTAAAAAGTTAGTTGACACTCCAAAAGGCACTGAAATATCTTATGTCTGCACAAGATTAATAGGATACAACTTGTATCCACTACTCAGGGATAGGAAACGTCCTAAGTTATTTTAGAGAGATGGATCTCTTATATGTTGTCTATATACATCATTGGGAAACTCATTCTGTTAGTTTACACCCTCTGTGTCCAGTAAACATGACCAGACCTGTGCAGATAAATTATATTCATATAAATCTTCTAGGTTTCTTACCAGTTATTTGTGTTGGGTGTTGTAGATGTAATGTGTGGGAGATTCTTTCTGCAAATGTTTGTTCAGTGTAAATCTGATACCATGTAAACAATTTGAGTATGTTATGTCCCAAAAGTAGAAAAAATATATACTGTAATATCTCTCACTCTCTCCCCTGACAGAGCCCCACAAGACCATAAATTATGTCTGGGGTTAGGTATACAGAGCAGATAACCTGGTTCTTTTGGGCAAGGCTGTTGTTTTGTAAAGGACTAGTCGGACATACGTCTGGAAAATTCTCATCTGTGAAATACCCTTGTGGGTTTCACCAAGGACGGGCACATTGCTAATATAAAATATGTTTCTGGTCCAGGGGTGGTAAACGTATGAGAGCCATCTTAAGCACTTGGGCCATATGATATCGGCCACTGGCATAAGATTTGGTTTTAGTGACTAGATGTTGTAGGAAAAAAAGCAGGTATTTATAGATGGTGCCAGCAGACTGTTCTTTATTCAGGCCAGTATTAAAATTCCCTCTTGGACCATTAACTAGCTACACATTATCACTCAGAATATTTGTTTTTCATCTTAGGAAATTGTTGAAACATTTGAAATTACTGAGCCCATGATTCCTGCACCTTCTGCACCATCAAATGTAACTTGAGTTTGTAAGTATGTGTCAATCTGTGATGGAAATGTAATTGGTTCTCTACACCCAAAACTGCAGCACTCTAATGTAAATAAATAATCAAGCATCCTGAAACATTTTTGTTCTTTAAAAATTTGTGTTTGCCCCTTTTTTATTTCTTGGGTGGAGCTAAGAGTATTAATACAATGTTTTAATATGTTGGAGCATTTTTTATTGCACTGTTTGTTGTGATTAAACACACAGTTCTCAGCAACCATGGGGTTAAACGGTTAAATTCAGCTCTGGATCACAAATGTCGCAGTGGTGCGAAGTTGAACATTGTTGCTGAGTCAACTTATTTTCTTTTTTATTAAGACACAATGAGTCCACGGATCATCTTAATTACATATGGGATATTCACCTCCTGGTCAGCAGGAGGAGGCAAAGAGCACCACAGCAGAGCTGTAAAATGGCTCCTCCCTTCCCTCCCACTCCAGTCATTCTCTTTGCATACAGTAGAGCTTTGGTGGTTTTAGAGCAATGGGAACTTGTGGGACATAATTCTCACTGCGCCTCCCATGTTTCTTGCTGCCCTATTTCCGTTAGTCTGAGGTAAAGCATTGACTCAGCACTTTATTCTTCTCAGGTCGATGTGAGGGAGAGGACCTCTCAAGCCTGGAATCTGCCTGGCAGACTGATAAGGTAAGTGCTGACTTAATTTTTCTGGGGGGAAAGTAAATGGTCTCAGAAAAAAGTTGGGCACTTTTATTTCCTATGGAAAAGGTCTATATGTTATCCTAGTGCATTATAGCGGATCATATAGGGCAGCATTGGCAGGCACTGGGGACCGACGAGTCAGGCTCAATGTCTACTGTCAGTTTTACTACGGAGTTTTCATGGCTTTAAGATGTCGACTACCATGTTAGCAACACGCGGGCCTAGTGTTGGCGCTAATTTTAGGTGCTGTGCATATTACGTCTGTTACAATACAGACTGAGTGTAAATCTAATTTTCTGTTTTTTGTTAATACAACAGATTTATGACTGCAGCTTCTGCCGGAATTTCTAGATGGGTTCCGGTTGGCTTAGCGTTTTAATTTAATTCGACAAGGTGTCAGTCGCAACAGCTAGTAGTGTTAAAGCTGTTTGAGTGTTAAGATCTGTTTGGTTCTTAAACTGTAAGCGTGTTTCAGATATTAAAACTGGTCCGTTTCTTGCTGCCAAAAGAAATAAAGCAGTTTTTTTATTTATAAAGGAAATAGAGGGTTTTCAAAGCGTGATTTTTCTCTGCAATATGTGGGAAAAATGTTTGTTGTCTGTGATTGCTTACTAAAGAACTGTTCTTGCCTAGCAAACGAAATAACGCAGTTTCTTTTTAAACATTTAAAGAAACACTAAAGGAAATTTTTCTGTATAAAGGTTTAGAAAAATGTTTTTTTTACTTATGTCAGACATCTTTTTGCTCAAGAAATCAAGCAGTTTCCTTTTATCATTTAAAGAGACAGTAACGTTATTTTTTCTTAAGTTTAAAAAAAAAAAAATTGTTCTGTTTGTCTGTCATAGCTTACAGAGAGCTGTTGTCATTTTCTTTCCCTCAGGTTTTGAGAGAACACAAAATTTCTAGGCCTTTGTGCCATTATTGTTAATTGAACAGTGTCCAAATTATGACAGTTTTTCTCCTCAAAGGTCCCAAAAACTTTTTTATTAATAGAGTGCCATGCCTTTCCTTCCAATTCCCTTGCTCTACAGGGAGAGCGTTAGAGGAAATGTTAAAAAAAAATCAGTGTGTAGGGTTCCTGTTCTGACTATATCTATTCCAAATTTTCCTCACATAAAAAGGGGAGGATATTTCGGTATTGGCTAAGGGTAAGATTTCAAGAGGTTTAGTGTATTATTATTATTATTATTATTATTATCAGTTATTTGTAGAGCGCCAACAGATTCCGCAGCGCTGTAATGTCAGTGTAATTCCTTCGTCTGATGCTGATGATTTATTTATTTGTTAGATTTAGCTAGAGTTCCTCTGTTTACTACTTTAAAGGAGGTTTTAGCTACCCTGGACGACTGACACTATGGTCATAGTCAATCCAAGACAATTTCTTTAGCTTTGCCTTCATGGCAGAAGTTTTTTATTGTACCAGATAGGACTACAGTGATTATTACTAAGGCATAAGAGAGGTTATGCTCTTTTTCTCTATCCCCTATAGTTATAGCTACTATTCCCAGAGAGAATAGTTGTTCCTTTCAGGATACTGTGGTTAGAGGGGTCACTCAGGCGTTGCAATTTCCTCCTGAGGTTGGTTTTGCTACTATTGTTAGTGTTGCAGCATTTGGGATGCGTTGTCTGATTCTATCCGGATAGACATTCCCCTCGGAGACTATTCCAACAGTAAGTTGGCTATTTCTTTTATTACAGAGCTTCCCTTCAGGTTATTAGCTGAGATTTCAGGCTTTCCCATAGTGGCCCGCAGAGCATTGTGATTAAAATATTGATCTGCGACTGTCACCCAAGTCTAAACTTTTGGCAATCCTTACTAAGGAGAGTCCTTGTTGGGGACCTTTTTTGGCGGAGCCGGTTTCTTACCTTACGGGAGAAGATTTTCTCCCTCCAGGATAGGAGAAATAAAGATAAAGGACGTCAGTATATTTATGGAGATACAGCCAGTCTTGGAATAAAGGAAAACAATCTAAGAAGCCTGTTAGTGATTCCATGACAGCATGAAGGGCATGCCCCCGATCCGGGACCGGATCTGGTAAGGGGCAGACTTTCCTTTTTTGTTGAGGCCTGGGTTAAATAGTGTCTCAGGTCTGGAGTTCAAAGTTTTTTCCTCCCCAGAGGCAGATTTCTAATTTCAAGATTATCTGCAAACCAGACAAAGAAAGAGGCGTTCTTACACTGCGTAGGAAACCTTTCCGCCCTGGGAGTGATTGTTCCAATTCTGGAACAGTGTCTGGGGTTTTATTCCAATCTGTCTGTGGTTCCCAAAAAAGAGGCCATTTTTAGACCTCAAGAGTCTAAACAAATTTCTCAGGGTACCGTCCTTCTAGATGGAAACAATTCGTTCCATTCTCTCATTAATCCAAGAGGGCCAATTTATGACAACAGTGGATTTAAAGGACGTGTATCTAAATGTTCCCATTCACAGGGATCATCACAAGTTAAGGTTTGCCTTTCTGGACAAACACTTCCAGTTTGTGGCTCTTCCTTTCGGTCTTGCCACAGCCCCCAGAATCTTCTCAAAAGTTCTGGGATCTCTGCTGGCGGTGCTTCGATCAAACGGCATTGCAGTAGCGCCTTATCTGGATGACATTCTAGTTCAGGCGCCATCCTTTAAGCTAGCAAGATCCCACACGAACTTGGTATTGTCATTTCTACAATCTCACGATGACAGAGGTATCCAAAATAATTTAGTGGGTGGAGGCCCATTCTTGCTGTCTATCGGCGATCCACATCCCAGGGGTGGACAACTGGGAGGCGGATTTCCTGAGCAGGCAGACTTTTCATCCGGGGGAGTGGGAACTCCATCCGCAAGTGTTCTCCAACCTGATTCTCAAGTGGGGTCAGCCGGAATTGGATCTCATGGCATCACAACAGAATGCCAAGCTCCCGAGATGCGGGTCGAGATCCAGGGACCCCCAGGCGGAACTGATTGATGTTCTGGCGCCCCCCCCCCCTTGGACCTTCAATCTAGCTATTTCCTCCGTTTGCTCTTCTTCCTCGAGTAATTGCTCGAATCAAACAGGAAAGGGCCTTGGTGATCCTCATAGCACCGGTCTGGCCTCGCAGGATTTGGTATGCAGATCTCTACCACCTTGGAGACTTCCGTTGAAGAAGCACCTTCTGATTCAGGGGCCCTTCCTTCACCCAAATCTAGTTTCTCTGAAGCTGACTGCTTGGAGATTGAATGCTTAATTTTATCCAAGCGGTGGTTTTCTGACTCTGTCATAGAGACCATGATTCAGGCTCGTAAGCCTGTTACTAGAGGGATTTACCATAAGATTTGGCGTAAATATCTCTTGGTGTGTATCCAAGGGCTACTCATGGAGTAGAGAGAGGATTCCTAGAATTTTGTCCTCTCACAAAGAGGGTTGGGAGAAAGGTTTATCGACGAGTTCACGAAAGGGGCAAATCTTGGCCTTATCTGTTTTGTTACACAAACGTCTGGTAGATGTTCCAGATGTACAATCATTCTGTCAGGCCTTGGTCAGGATCAGGCCTGTGTTCAAACCAGTTACTCCTCCATGGAGTCTGAACTTAGTTCTCAAATTTCTTAAAGGGGCTTCATTTGAGCCTATGCATTCCTTAGATATTAAGTTATCTTGGAAAGTTTTATTTCTTGTTGCTATTTCTTCTGCTCGGAGAGTTTCAGAGCTCTCTGCATTTCAGTATGAGTTTCCTTATCTTATTTTCTATTCAGATAAGGTAGTTTTATGTACTAAAGTAGGATTTCTTTCTAAGGTTGTTTCTGATCGGAACATTAATCAGGAGATTGTTGTTCCTTCCTTGTGTCCTAATCCTCCTTCTCAGAAGGAAAGACTTCTGCACAGTTTGGACGTGGTCCGTGCTTTAAAGTTCTTCCTACAGGCGACTAAGGACTTTCGTCAGTCTTCTTCTTTGTTTGTGGTTTTCTCAGGAAAACGCAAGGGACAGTAGCTACGGCTATTTCTTTCTTTTTGGCTGAAGAGTATCATACATTTTGCATATGAGACTGCTGGACAGCTACTTCCCTAGAGAGTTACGGCTCATTCCACGAGGGCTGTTGCTTCCTAATGGGCGTTCAAAAATGAAGCTTCTGTGGAACAGATTTTCAAGACTGTAACTTGATCCTCTCTTCACACTTTTTCAAAGTTCTACAAATTTGACACTTTTGCCTCGGCTGAGGCCGTTTTTGGGAGAAAGATTCTTCAAGCAGTAGTGCGTTTAGGTTCCCTGTCTTGTCCCTCCTGTAACATCTGTGTACTCTAGCTTGGGTATTGAATCCCATTGGTAATTAAGATGATCTGTGGACTCGTGTCTGAAAAAATAAAATTTATGCCTACCTGATGAATTTTATTTATTTTTTGACACGATGAGTCCACGCACCGCCCTGTTCTTTTAGACAGATTGTGGGTTATTGTAAACTTCAGACACCTCTGCACCTTGGCTTTTTCTTTCTCTTCCTAACTTCGGTCGAATGACTGGAGTGGGAGGGAAGGGAGGAGCTATTTACCACCTCTGCTGTGGTGCTCTTTGCCACCTCCTGCTGACCAGGAGGTGAATATCCCATTAGTAATTAAGGTGATCCGTGGACTCATTGTGTCAAAAAAGAAATAAATTTATCAGGAAAGCATACATTTTCTTTTTTCTTCTCCCCCTCTTTTATCTTAAAGGGACATAAAACCCAATTTATTTACTTTCCATGATTCATAATTTGTTGTCATGCTTGTAAAGGCATTTACCTGTCTACCAATACAGCAATGGGAGGTGTTCGCTTCAATATCAAATTAAACTAGGGATGTGTATTTGTCAGTTTTGTTAACTGTTGAATGCAGAAGAAATCGTCCGCTCGCGCCATTTGGCTCTTTAGCCAGATTTCTTCTTGTGAAAGTGAAACACACTAAGTAAGATCTGTGCAAATCCAGATTTTAGTGTATTCCACTTTCAAGAGAAGAAACCTGGCTCCAAAAAGAGTTGAATGCCTCAAGCTGCCACCTTCTTCCTCATTCTTCAGCTAACAAAACTGCTAAAGGCATATCCCTAGTTTAAACTACCTTAAAGGGACATAATACTCATTTACTAAATCACTTGAAACTGATGCAGTATAACTAAAAAGCTGACAGGAAAATATCACCTGAGCATCTCTATGTAAAAAAGAAGATATATTTTACCTCACAATCTCCTCAGCTCAGCAGAGTAAGTTCTGTGTAAAAAGTTATACTTCAGCTGCTGCCCAGCTGTAGGTAAAAAAAATAAATGAAGAAATGAACAGCAGCCAATCAGCATCAACAGTGCTGAGGTCATGAACTTTTACTGTGATCTCATGAGATTTGATTTAAAGGGACACTAAACCCAAAAAATTTCTTTCATGATTTAGAAAGAGAATACACATTTAAACAACAATCCAATTTACTTCTATTATTTAGTTTGATTAATTTTTTAGATACCCTTAGTTGAAGAAAAAGCAATACACATGGATGAGCCAATCACATGAGGCTTCTAAGTGGTGCAACCAATCAGCAGCTACTAAGCCTATCTAGATATGCTTTTCAGCAAAGAATATCAAGAGAATAAAACAAATTGGATAATAGAAGTAAATTAGAAAGTTGTTTAAAATTGCAAGCTCTTTCTATATCATGAAATAAAAAAAAAATGGGTTTCATGTCCCTTTTAACTCTCATGAGATTTCAATGTAAACTTCCTTACACTGAATATGGAAATAAGATGAGAGTACACAAAAGCTCGCTCCTTCCGCTGTCCTGGGACAGACATACTGATTTACTGCTTAGAAATCCTTTACAATGGGATGTGGCTACTGAGAAACTTTGGAGGTAAAATATCTTTCTTTTTTACATAGAGATGTTCAGGTGATATTTTCTAGTCAGCTTTTTACAGTTATGCTGCATCACTTTCAAGTGTTTAAACATTTGGGTATTATGGCCCTTTAACATAACTTTTCTTGCAAAATGCTTAACAGGTTAAATTGATGGTCTTTACTTGCCAGCAATGTTTGAGCCTCATTATTGATATTTACATTTTTTTTGTTTTTCAGGTTCACAAGATACTGGTTTTACTATGGTTTCCCTCATATATTTTTTTACCTACCTCTGGTCAAGATTTTTATTTTTAAATATTTGTAAATGTATATAAATTTATAAGATATTGTACAATTTAGAATTCAAAGTATTTTTTAAGAATCTGTATATATTTTTTATTTTTAATTAAAGTTACATTTATTATGTATATATTGTATTTGGTCATATATGTTTGCAAGATTGACTTCACATTTGTAGCTTCTGCACTTCCATATTAAATAAGCTCTTGCAGGCATTCGTTTATATTTCTTAGTGGTTTGTTTTTTGTTATAACATAGGTGGTAAAAGGTCCAGAACATAAGGGATTTTGCTTTTGAAATGTGAATTTAAGGACAAAAAAACCCCAACAACGTTATTAACTGACAATTTAAAACAAAAAAACATAACTTTTTGTGGTTTAAAAATCTCTCTGACTCGTGTGGGGGATCAAATTTGTCCTGCAAATAGGTAATCCCTTACTAAATCCAACGCTTTTTTTTTAAATTTAATATTTTAACATAATCTGTAGTTCAATTCAATTTGGACTTATGTTTCCATTTATCTATTTATGTAAATCATGTCTTTCCTCATTCAATATTCTGCTTGAAAATGTTTGTTTAAATAGATAATCCTTTTTATTACCCATTCCCCAGTTTTGCATAAACAGTTATATTAATATACTTTTTACCTCTATGACTACCTTGTATCTAAGCCTCTGCAGACTGCTCCTTATCCAAGTGCTTCTTACAAACTTGCATTTTAGCCAATAAGTGCTGGCTAATAAGTAACTCCACAGGAGCGAGCACAATGTTATATCTATATGGCACAGATGAACTAGCACTGGCTGGCTGGGAAAAGCTGAGAAGTGATAAGGGTAGCCTGCAGTGGCTTAGACTCTGGCAGAAATGTAGACGTTTAATAGTTAGAAAGTATTTTAATATAACAATGTTGGTTGTGCAAAGCTGGGGAATGTTTAGAAATGGTGTTATCTATGTTTTTAAATAATAAAAAAAAAATCAAGTAGACTTTCCCTTTTTATATTGCTTATTAGGCTCACATTCATGAAACACTGAGATTGCAATGTAAAATGTTTAACTGCACGTATTTAAAAAAGAAAAATGTTGCTATACTTAAAGGGAGAATGTAAGTTTAGATGCTGGCCCATTTTTGGTGAACAACCTGGGTTGTCATTGCTGATTGAACATCACCAATAAACAAGTTCTGTCCATGGTACTGAACCAAAAAAATGCTGGCTCATTAGCTTAGATGCCTTCTTTTTCAAATAAAGATAGCAAGAGAACAAAGAAAAAGTGATAATAGGAGTAAATGAGAAAGTTGCTTAAAATTGCATGCTCTCTGAATCATGAAAGAAAAAAATTGGGTTCAGTGTCCCTTTTAAATTATTTTGCTTTCTTTTTCCTGTGATTTAATGCTGAAAACTGTGGGGTTTTAATTCAGAGAACTGAAAGCGCACACTGCAAACTTATCAGGCATAACCTGCTACTTATCTGTTCCAGATTGGCCTTAGCATAGGTTATAAGATGAGTGACTGTAAAACAATGCAAGGTTTGCTAACAGCATGACATTGGCAGGCCTTTTCTACTCCAGTAAAAAGTCTGGGTTGGCTCCAGGAAAAAAAAAGTTTAAGCAAAGATGTCAGTCAATGTATTCAGAACGTTTTTACATTGGATTGGTATGTTCATATATTGCAAGGCTACATAAACATTTCCTTAAGGTTGAACATTTTTGTCACTTACTGATCATATTTGAACCCCGTTAATTTAAAATCATGTAGTGTATGAGAGTATTTCGGGGTGATGTACTTCTATAATATATATTTTTTTTATACAAAAAGCATTATTACTTCATTACATTTTTTTTTTTAACTAAAAACATTATTAGTTAGTATTTCTATTTATCACTGTTTACTGATTTTAGGTTTTAGATACACGGATCCCAATCTATAACATCCATTTGATTTAAAGGGATAGGTCAAAAATAAAATGTGCATGGATGCATTTCATTTTGACATAGCATTTTTGCATTATACTGTCATTTGCTTCTAGTAAAATGTATCACTGTTTTTCAGTGGCATATGCAGATATCCTATAAAGTCCTGTGCACCAGTATTCAAGCACCACGCTTTTTCAGTCAGCAGTGGCTTGTATGACACAAATGTCGTCTCTAGAAGCAATACACACCACCGCCGGCTCTTCTGAGCAGACATGGTGTTTCAATACTGGTCCATCACAGGGTATGTGCATATGCCACAGAAATAACTTTTACTAGAAGAATTATAATGTAAAAATGCTTATATTTCAAATTGAAATGCACATTTTATTTTTGACCTTTCAACCATTTTAAATGTAAAACCTGTGGCACAAATATGTTTACTATTTTATAGCCAGAATCTTTCTAGGTAACATTAAAGGGAAACTAAACGTTTCAGAAGTAGCATGCAATTTAAAAAGGGATATGATACACCCAAAAAATGATTTTGTGATTCAGACAGAGCGTACCATTTTAAAAACTTATACTATGACATTTTGCTTTGTTTGTTGTGTATCCTTTGTTGAAAGGTATCAATAGGTGGGCTCGGGTGCAGCTAGCTGGCTAGTGATTAGTTGCTGCACATAGGTCTTGTCATTGGTTAAGCTGATGTATTCAGCTAGGTCACAGTAATTAATGCACTGCTGTTTCCATGCCTACCTAGATATACTCTGTAACAAAGGATATTAAAAGAACAAAGTACATTTGATAATAGATGTAAATTGAAAGATGTTTAAAGCTAAATGCTCTATCTAAAGCATGAAAGTTTTAAAGGGATATGAAACTCAAATTTTTTCTTTCATGATTCAGATAAATCATACCATTTTAAATAAATTTCCAATCTACTTTATTATCTAATTTGCTTCTTTCTCTTGACATTCTTTTGTTGGAAAGAATACCTATGTAGGTCTGGAACTGGGATCTAGCTGCTGATTGGTGACTGCCTCTGGTCATTAGCTTGCAAATGTGTTAAGCTAGCTCCCTGTAGTGCATTGCTGCTCCTTCAATAAAGGATACCAAGAGAACTAAGCAAAATGGATAATAGAAGTAAAATGAAAAGTTGTTTAACATTATCTCCATCTTAATTATGAGAGAAAAAAAAGGGTTGATGTCCCTTTAATATTGACTTTGCTATCCATTTGAAAGTGATTTGTTACACATGGAGTAACCTCAGTATACAATGACACTAGGGCTTCCTGCCCCTTGGTATAATTAGGAATCTGTACTACATTGTGAGGACCTAGCATTGATGCCTGTGGCAATTCAATATAAAGGTAAATAGTATTAATCTTGTTATTTTAGCAGTATATGCACAGATCAATTGCTAACTACATGAAGGAAAAAGAGGACTCATAGTAAAGGGAACTTGTATAAGGTCCAGAAGACTGCAGGAGGGCAGCAAGTGGATCTCCCATGCCCTGATGATCCAGCAAACTGCAGGACGGTTGGAGACTTTGCCTTTTATTCTTTGGCAGGCAAAGGCATCGTGATTTGTACTAAACAGAACCCTACATGGACCAAAGCGTGTCCTTTGTGCATAGTAAGATGCAATTATTAAACAAACAAAAAAAAAAAGAAAATGTATACCAGTCTTTAAGATTCAGTAGTTCAGCGTTACCTATTATTTTGTACTGTTTTTGTTTGCTCAGCCAATAAATACAAATATCCTGTAATACTAGTGAGATTAGGCACTTGCCATTATCATGTTCGCCACAGGGGGCAGCAGAGCACTAATGGGCGGTTAGGGGGTTCGGCGGGGTATATAGTTAGTACTCTCTGCAACACACTGCAAACATGCGGTCAATACTTGAGTACAGTGGCCCCAAGGCCGAGGCGGCGTGTGGGTACTGTAGGTCCCCTCGGGGGAAGTCGTCTCACGGTGAGTTTGGGGTTAATAGTTGTAGGTAGGCTTACCAGAAGTCCCACTTTTACTGGGATTGTCCCTGTTTAGAGGCGCTGTCCCAGTGTCCCACCCAGTTGTTCATTCTGTCCCAGTAGGGTTGCCACCTCTGGGTTTCAAATCATGTATCCGGTTTTAAGACCACCTGAAACCCGGATACATTATTCAAAATGACTGGACTATGACTCTCCAGCATAGTTGGATGCTGGTACTTTGTTACATACAGCCCTGCTTAGCTTAGTCTGTGTCCTTCAAAGTTCACATTTAGTAATACAGGCTGAATGAGCAGCATAGGGTTTTTTAATTTTGTAGGGCTACTTGGTTTATTTTTCTAAGAATTTAACACCCCCGTTCGACCCCTGGTGACATCACTGGTGATACACCTTTAGGGGAATCATATGAGTATGAACAGGAAGTGTATACAGGTAGGATTGGCGTGGATCTTGCTTTACTTCATGCAGAATAGCATTTTGGCTGTAATCTTTTTGCATTATGGTATAGAGTAGCCTCTTAAACAGATTTAGCAGGTATGTGTTTCTTTTTTACTTATTTCATTCAATGTTGCATTTATGCCTTATAAGTATTTGGCTCTGTTCCTTAATTAGACACATCAAACACATATTACACTGCAGATATTAAATTGTGTGATGTATACGCTTTTCACTATTTTATGAAATTGATAATTATGCTTGATGTTTGGCATTATTTAGAATCTGAGATTTAGATGAATGATTTATTTGCTCATGTTGTGTATGGTTGCCATGACAACATAATGGTGCCTTTTTCACTAGGGGGGGGTGTTATGGTCTATTTAAACTGTGTGATTCACTTGTTTGATTGAGGAAGGGTAGAGTATCCACAAAACATTACACACATAAAAGCTACTACTTTTAAAGGACCGGTAATAGACACGCCCCCTTGATCACACCCCTGACCACACCCCCACGGGCACCACACCAGGTGGTCCCAGTTTCACCTCTAAAAATTATGGTAAGCCTAGTTGTAGGAGACTATCTGTTTCCGTTTGAAGGAGCGGTTGTTATTACTCATTATGATGTTAGGGAATTACTAGTTCAGAAACTCAAGCTCGTGGTTTTATCCCTTCGATTAGGCCAAAGTAAAATACATGAACTTCTCATAATGATCGTTTTATTTTAGAACCTGTATTGCCCGGAGTTAATATGGCGCATTTTACAACACTCAATAGCATGAGCAGAACATGGGACCTTAGCATAAGCCAAATTCCCTCAATAAAGATGGCAGTCGCTAAATAGTACTCCGCCCCTTAATCCGAGGCCGTGCACGTATGCTGTCAGTGCCCGAGCTTCACCGGTAGAAAGATGGCGTCTGCCGGTGCCCTGACTATTCTGGAGTATTTTGGCGGAGAAGACGGGAACCGGTGCGGGTACTGTAAAAGCGATTCCGGTAACCTTTCACACGGTGAGAGTAGACCTTACTCCTGTATACCCTGTGTCATTACCAGGACTTGCTTTATTGTGGTACATCCGTTTTTACGTCACAGGTAGTAACCTCACCTCAGTCAGGGCACCTGTTAGGTCCCCACATACCAAGTGACAACTTAGTGTTTGCCAGCCTATTGCAGTCGTGCACCACCTGTCATATATTACTTTTTAGCAGTTTTAAAACCTTATGAACAGTTTTGTCATCTAAATCCTTACGTTTTAAAGGGAAAATTAAAAATGTAAACTCTTTTTTTATGTAGTTATTTTTTTTTTTTTACAAAGTTCCTCTCATACTTCTCGTGTTTAACATGACAGGTTAAACACATGGGCAAAGTCATGCATCTTTTAGCACTTCTGTGTCGGCAAATCTAGGGATGCATATACTGTCCTGTAGCAGTAGGGTAGTGTGATGGTTACCAACTTTCTTGTAGTGAGTGTGTCCCTTATTTATCTGCTCTTAGAACATTTATCTCCCTCTTATTTATTTTTTTCCAAACTCGTGTCTTTACTCCCACTGTGCTTTAAATGAGAACTAGAATTCAGATTTGCAGAAAGTTGTTGACAGCCTACTCCAGAATGTTTGTTTAATAAAATAGATAATCCCTTTGTTACCCATACCACAGTTTTGCATAACCAACATGGTTATATTAATAAACCTTTTACCTCTGTGATTACCTTGTATCTAAGCCTCTGCAGACTGCCTCCTTATTTAATTTCTTTTGACAGACTTGCATTTTGGCCAATCAGTGCTGACTGCTAGGTAACTCCACAGGAATGAACACAGTTATCTATTTGGTACACATAAACTAGCGCTGTCTAGTTGTGAAAAACTGGTAGCATGCACTGAGATAAGAGGCAACCTTTAAGATCTTCGAAATTTGCATATGAGCCTACCTAGGCATAGCTTTCCACAAAGAATGCCAAGAGAACAAAGCACATTTAATGATTAAAGTATATTGGAAAGCGGTTTAAAATTGCACGCCCTATCTGAATTATAAAAGTATAATTTTGACTAGACTGTCACTTTGAGCAATAATATGTGAATGAAGAGGATTTGTATGGAGAATTTTGTTGTACCAAATTGTTAAACTTTTTTTTCTTTTCTTAGTAACTACTGTATAATTGATCTATTTCCTATTACTAAGTGAAATGTGTCAATTCCATAGTCTCCCTTATTTTCTTTAAAAAAAATGGCAATCCTAATATATAAATACAAGAGAAGGGGGATATGCCAGAATAGGACCTCCACGTGAACTTGGGTCCTAGTAATAATAATTTATAATAATATTACAAAGTATGCCCAACAGATCATAGCTTATGCTGAGAATCTCAAACTCCGATTTTCTCAACTCCCCTTTAGCCTACCATATAAGTCCAGTCCTCAGTTAATCATTCAACAGAGGCAACAAAATAAACATACCTCACCGTCCAAGCTATGTGACCACTTCAGGTGAGCTTGAAGTAATGCTCCAATGCTGCTATGGTGTATACCGTTGAGCCGGGTACAATCACCACATTAAGGACGCACGCTGTCTCGCTGTACCACGAGGAGGGAGGTGACGTCACTGGTGACGTATTCCGGGTTCCGTAATCCAGATTTCGTGGGTGGCCAATGGGGGAGGAGGTGTCGGGGAGTATATCTGGCAACAAAGCCGGTCCGAAAAATCAAACTTCAATGAACTTCAGGGATACAAAGTTCAATATAGTGCAATATGCCAACGATCTGTCCTGCTGGTGAATGGCACAATAATGAGTAAAGTCTGGACAGTTAGTTTTGTAAAACGCACAAAACCTTTATTTGCCAAATTAAAACTATATGAACAAGCTGTATCCTCACCGAGCGCGCATAACACCAAACTGGCTTGCACGTTTCGTCTTATGCCGTAATCATAGCCATAAGACGAACTGTCCGGACTTTCCTTATTATTAATCCTAATATATACACACATTACACACATATTCAGGAGTTTCCTTTTGAGACCTGTCAGATGGGAAACTCTTAAAAGCTCCTTTTTATCTTTAAAATAAATAAAAAATAGTATGGCCAGTCCAAAACAAATTTATCACTACTTACTGCAATACTCCTGTTTTGTAATTTTTACATATTTTTATATAGCTAGCTCCCAGTAGTGCATTGCTGCTTCTTCAACAAAGGATGCCAAGAGATGGAGGCACATTTGATAATAGAAGTAAATTGCAAAGTTGTTTAAAATGATATGATCTGTCTGAATTATGAAAGAAAACATTTGGATTTTACGTCCCTTTAAACAGTTACAATGTTACATTAAAGCTATATATTTTTATTTTGAAATCAACAAATACATGATTGTGTACATCATTACACCATTGGATGGAAGCTCACTGGCTAAATAGGACCACTCCCACATTTGTTTGTAGACTGGACTCATCCCACAAATTTATTGCAGTATAGTTTGTATTTATCAAACTTTTAATTGCATTTGAAGCCCTTTCTCAGCATATTTAAAGTGCCACAATAGTTGAAAAATTACATGATCTACCTTTAGGTTGCTTGTATAAGCTGTTTGATGACATGTAAATATTGCCTAGATGACATGAGATATTGTTGTATACACTTGGTTCCAACCCCTCTCCAAATTTTTCCTTTATAAAGATACACATTTTCCAAAATCCAAACTATTCCAAAACCCATACCTATTCAGGTCCCAAGTAGTTTGAATAAAGGGTTTTCTTTCCTAAGATATGGTGAGTCCATGACTTGAGTATTTACTGTTGGGAATATCTCTCCTGGCCAGCAGGAGGAGGCAAAGAGCACCACAGTTAAACTGCTAAGTATCACTCCCTTACCCACAACCCCCAGTCATTCTCTTTGCCTTCGGAGCATGGAGGAGGTGAAGTTTAGGTGTCTAAAGAAAAATTTTGATTTAATCTACAAGCAAGTTTTGGGGTATAGCCGTATTCCACATCATTCCTTGCAGTTGGGTAGGGGTGGCTTTAAAGCAGTTAGGAACTTGTAAAGAGGTACTTACTGCGTTATAAGAAAGGTTTTAGAGAGGAGCGCCAGTTAAGTCAAGGTCTGGTGTGTGTGTGTGTGAATAGTGTATTCACACTAGAGCGATAAAAACCCTTTTGGTAGGGGTTTATTTCTTAATGTAGGATGTAGATGCTTATGTGATAGTAAGACAACTAGGGAAAGAATGTGAGATATATAATATAATACAATTTATTACAGACACAATATATATCTTATAGACATGGATCCATAGTACATAAAAGTGTATTTAAGACAGTTTAAAATAATTATAAGTTATAAAATGTAGAATGTATAGGGTAAAAATCAAGTGGATTGGACCCTCCAAAGGCAGAGTGTCCCCAAGGTTGTGTGTAAGAAAGGTTGACTTCGTTAAAATGTACTACCCTCTACTCCCTATGGTGATATGGAGACTGGTTAAACAATTTTCATAAATTAAACAGAACAGATTGGTGGAATGGTGTCCACAAATTTGGAGAATACAATTTAAACAAAAAGAATACGGCTCAACAAAATATCCTATGTGGACAGAATCTTATACGGATAAATATGGGACTTAACACCAAATCATATGTAAACAAAAACCATGTGTGAAACGATATGCAGTGAAGCGAATAAAAATAAAAAACGATCAAAAAATGTGATAAAAAAATAGACTAGTGTGTACACATCTAGTAAAAAAATGTGGTATCAGAAAAAATGTGGTATCAAAAATCATAAATGTGAGTCCTCAAAACCTAGGGATAAAGAAACATAACATAGTATAATACTGTTAAAAGTATAAATATATACTAGTCTTGAGAAAGGCCCAAGCTGTGGGCTGAAACGCGTTGACAATTATATGGTGAGCTATATTTCTTGATTTATTTATACTTTTAACAGTATTATACTATGTTATGTTTCTTTATTCCTAGGTTTTGAGGACTTCCCAGCTTTTCTATTGCCCCTTTTTTATTGTCATTTTTATTATTGTTTTTATTGCCTTGGAACTGAGGCATTTGAACTGTCTTCAGATTGGATTATTAGGACCCATTGGAGGACAAGAGACATTTTATATGGACTCTTTTTCAGGATAGATAGATTTCAGGATTATTACAACGTTATCACTATTTTGTATAACTATTTTGTATTACTTTTTGAATGTATCCCCAACATTTGTTTATTATCCAAGTTCGACTATTTGTTCACTGCCCCTAACTTAGTTATTATTGTTGATTTAGTGTCTATCGATTCACATTTTAAACTACACATTTTTATGGTATGTGATTTGTTATGTAACCTTCTTTTTCCATTTTTGAGATCACATCACATTTATGATTTTTGATACCACATTTTTTCTGATACCACATTTTTTTACTAGATGTGTACACACTAGTCTATTTTTGATCACATTTTTTGATCGTTTTTTATTCGCTTCACTGCATATCGTTTCACACATGGTTTTTGTTTACATATGATTTGGTGTTAAGTCCCATATTTATCCGTATAAGATTCTGTCCACATAGGATATTTTGTTGAGCCGTATTCTTTTTGTTTAAATTGTATTCTCCAAATTTGTGGACACCATTCCACCAATCTGTTCTAACTGTTTAATTTATGAAAATTGTTTAACCAGTCTCCATATCACCATAGGGAGTAGAGGGTAGTAAATTTTAACGAAGTCCACCTTTCTTACACACAACCTTGGGGACACTCTGCCTTTGGAGGGTCCAATCCCCTTGATTTTTACCCTATACATTCTACATTTTATAACTTATAATTATTTTAAACTGTCTTAAATACACTTTTATGTACTATGGATCCATGTCTATAAGATATATATTGTGTCTGTAATAAATTGTATTATATTATATATCTCACATTCTTTCCCTAGTTGTCTTACTATCACATAAGCATCTACATCCTACATTAAGAAATAAACCCCTACCAAAAGGGTTTTTATCGCTCTAGTGTGAATACACTATTCACACACACACACCAGACCTTGACTTAACTGGCGCTCCTCTCTAAAACCTTTCTTAATAGTATTTCCTCTGTGGGTAGTGGGGGCCCACCTTAGATAGGAGCTATAGGTCCTTTAAGCGCTGTGAGTACAACACATATCTGAGATACTTACTGCGTTTTCCTAACAATTGCTGCCCTAGTTTAGAAAGCCAGAGTTGGCTACTCTGTTCTTTCTTTTTCAAAGGTCTCTGTGAAGAACTGTGTCCTCTCATACCTTGTAACTGTCTACATGCCGGACAGCGGAGCTGGTAAGTGCTTTTTCTTCCAGTTGGGGAGACCATGCACTTAACAAATTAAGACACTGCTTTTTTTATTGGGACATAGATAATCCTGTTGTATGGGTTACACTGGGGCACAAAGCAGGCACTGTAGCATGTGTAAGACTAACATTTAAACTCTTAAACATTTTACCGTTTTTTTTTTTTAAATTAGACTTTTTTTTTTCTGACACATATTTACTTGATAAAACAATACAAGTTTAAACTAAAAGTAAGGCTGAATTTTCTACTTCAGCAGTTTATTCATTTCCCCTTTGCTTTAAAATAAAACGATGCAACATTTTAAACTGTCAGGTTTAAAAAAATGGATATTCCTGGTACTCGGTGTACCAGGAAGTGGTGCTTCTCTGTGTCACAGCAGTAATTTTAAGCTCGGCAGTTGTGGTCACATGACCGGCTTTACTTTATAACGTTTCTGAGGAAAAAGTTGTTTTTCTCCATTTCTGGGTGATTCGGTCTTAATCTGTAGCGGTAAGGCACCTCAGTAATTGAGGTGTGCAGTTGCCTGTGGGGTATTTTATAAGTTTTATTTCATGTTAAATGTTTTTTCTTAACTTTTCTCACATAATTTTAGCTGGGGATCGATCCTAATTTGGGATAAAATTTAAAGTGTATTTTTTCCTTGGCTTATTTTAATTGAATATTAAAATCTTTGAACCTTATCTGTACAAGTTTATTTACTGTTTCACAACATGTCTGATATGGAGCAAGAGCCTGCTCTCATGAATTCATGCTTATTATGTTTAGATGCACAAATTGCAGCTCCTATGCAATTTTGTTCTTCATGTGTCAAAGAAAACCTTGCAAAATAAAGGTAACATTTTTGAGCCTAATGTCTCTCAGGATGATGCTGTTAAAATAATACCTCACCTTTCTCCTGCTACATCCCAAGCCACAATGGCGTCACATGCAGTGCCCTGTGGTTCCTCTATAACTCGTAGTGGAGTTTATTTAAAAGCAGAAATTGCTGCACAGGTATCGTCAGCAGTATCTTCCACATTAGCTGCCATTCCCAGATTACAGGGAAAACGCAAGAGGAAATATAGAACTTCAGAAAGTAAGGTGCCTGTCTTCAGTTCTGCTTCCCAAGTTGCCCTTTCTCATAAGTCTGATCAGGAAGATACATCGGGACTTTCTGAGGGTGAAATCTCAGATTAGGACAGTATAATGAAATCTAGTAAACTTAATAGTTTCTTTGATGAACCTTCCACTTCTGAGGTTTTTCCTGTGCCGGACCGTGCTAGGGAGATTATCTTACAGGAATGGGAGAAACCAGGGGTGTCTTTTTCTCCGTCCCCCTTTTTTAAGAAAATGTTTTCTGTCGAGGACTTCATTAAAGACCATTGGTATACTGTACCCAAAGTTGAAGGGGCCATTTATACTCTGGCTAAGAGAACCACTATTCCTATTGAGGATAGCTGCTCTTTTTTTTTTTTTTATTATAAATAAGTTTTTTATTGAAGTTGCGAGATTAACAAACAGGAGAAAAACAGGTATAATTCGTCCAAAAGCAGGTAATTAAATACATCCACATTGAATAAATATTACAATAACATATCTTATTCCATTGGAGCATGAGAGAGAGCATGGACGAATCACTATAGAACTTCATTTTTATAAATTTATATATAGCATAGGTTCCCCAAAAGGTCAGAGAAAGACCTCTGTGTAATCAAAATAAATCATAGCGTACTAAGGGGATATGGCTTATGTTTCGGTCGCTCCTGGACCATAGCGTATGGGGGAGGGGATTCAGCGGACGAAGGCCGCTCGTATTATAGAGGGGAAAGGGAGGGGCGGAGCCTATTAGGGTATGACAGTATATAAATAGGAGGCTAAAGGGGGGCGATATGGGGTCAAATGGTATGAGTGGCATGGGTGAATAAGATACAACAAAAATGTTTAGCATCATTGATAAATGGATAGCTGCTCTTTTACAGATCAGATAGACAAGAAGCTGGAGGCTTATTTAATAAAAGATTTATGTTCATCAAGGTCTTCAATGGCAACCTGCGGTGTGTATTGCCACCGTGACTAGTGCAGCATCTTATTGGTTTTGAAGCCTTGTCTTAACCTCTTCAAGTAGAGACTTCCTTGGATGAAATTCAAGATAGGATTAAAGCTCTTAAGTTAGCCAATTCCTTTCTTGCAGATGCCATTTTACAGGTTGTTAGACTAGGAGCTAAAACTTCTAGTTTTGCTGTCCTAGCCCGCAGGGCATTATGGTTGAAATCCTGGTCTGCAGATGTTTCCTCTAACGTCAAGCTTCTGGCGATTCCTTACAAGGGCAAAACCTTGGTTGGACCCCGTTTGGCAGAAATTATCTCTGACATTACGGGTGGAAAAAGGGTCTTTTCTACCTCACTATAAGAAGAATATGCCTAAAGGATGTCAAAGTAATTTTCGTTCCTTTTGTAACTTCAGAGGAAAGCCTTCCCCTTCTTCTTCCAAGCAGGAACAATCCAAGTCTTCTTGGAAACCCAATCAGTCTTGGAACAAGGGGAAACAATCAAAGAAACCCGCAGCTGATTCCAAATCAGCATGAAGGGTTTGCCCCCGATCCGGGATCGGATTAGTTGGGGGCAGACTTTCTCAGTTCTCTCAAGCCTGGATATGAGATGTCCCAGATCCCTGGACTGTGGACATAGTATCCCATGGTTCCAAATTGGAATTCAAGACTTTTCCTCCCAGAGGCAGATTCCATCTCTCAAGATTATCTGCAGACCAGATAAAAAGAGAGGCGTTCTTGAAATGTATACAACATCTTTCCTCCCTGGGAGTGATAGTTCCAGTGCAGGAACAGGGTCTCAGGTTCTTCTCCAACCTATTTGTGGTTCCCAAAAAAGAGGAAACTTTCTGTCCCATTCTAGACTTGAAGTGTCTAAACAAGTTTCTTAAAGCTCCATCCTTCAAGATGGAGACTATAAGCTCCATTCTTCCTTAAGTACAAGAGGGTCAGTTCATGACAACCATAGACCTAAAGGATGCGTATCTTCATGTTCCTATTCACAGGGACCATCACAGATTCCTGAGATTTGCCTTTCTGGACAAACCTTTCCAGTTCCTGGCCCTTCCATTTGGTCTAGCCATGGCTCCCAGAATTTTTTCAAAGGTTTTGGGGGCTCTTTTGGCAGTGATCCATTCTCGTGGAATTGCTGTGGCACCCTACCTGGATGACATATTGGTTCAGGTGCCATCTTTTCAACAAGCAAAATCTCACATAGAGCTATTGTTGTCTTTTTTCTTCGTTCCCACGGATGGAATGTGAATCTGGAAAAAAAGCTCCCTTTCCCCTGCTACAAGAGTAGTGTTCTTAGGGACCATAATAGATTCTCTATTGATGAAGATTTTTCTGACAGAGGTCAGGAAAAACAAAATAATTTCCTCTTGCCTCTCTCTTCAGGCTACTGGTCATCATTCAGTGGCTCAATGTATGGAGGTAATCAGTCTGATGGTGGCTTCCATGGACATCATTCCTTTTGCTCAATTCCATTTGAGAGCTCTACAGTTGTGCATGCTCAGACAATGGAATGGCGACCATGCGGAGCTAGCTCAGAGAATAGAGTTAGATCATTCATCAAGGGACTCTCTCCCGTGGTGGATTTCTCAGGAACATCTGTCTCAGGGCACATGCTTTTGGCGACCTTCCTGGGTGATCGTGACCACGGAGGCCAGCCTGCTGGGCTGGGGAGCAATCTTGAACTTGTTAAAAGCTCAGGGCCTTTAGATTCGGGAGGAGTCTGCACTTCCCATCAACATCTTGGAGTTTAGAGCGATTTACAATGCTCTATTGGCTTGGCCTCAGCCCAGTTTATCAGGTTCCAGTCAGACAACATAACCTCTGAGGCTCACATCAATCACCAGGGAGGAACTCTTGAGTTCCTTAGCAATGAAGGAGGTTACTCAGATTCTTCAGTGGGCTGAGAACCACAATTGCTGTCTATCTGCCATCCACATTCCAGGAGTAGACAACTGGGAAGCAGATTTTCTGAGCAGACAGACTTTTCATCCCTGGGAGTGGGAACTTCATCTGGAGGTGTTTTCCAGCTTAGTTCTCAAATGAGGGATGCCAGAGTTAGATCTAATGGTGTACCGTCAGAACGCCAAGCTTCCAAGGTACGGTTTAAGGTCAAGAGATCCGCAGGCCGTTCTGATAGATGCTCTGGCGGTTCCTTGGGTTTTCATTGCTCGTATCAAACAGGAGAGGGCATTGGTGAGTCTAATAGCCCCAGGATCTGGTTTGTAGACCTAGTGGAGATGTCATCTCTCCCACCTTTGAGACTACCTCTGAGGAAGGACCTCCTGATTTAGGGTCCCTTCCTTCATCCAAATCTCGTTTCTCTGAAGCTGACTGCTTGGACATTGAACGCTTAATTCTGTCTAAGCGTGGTTTTTCTGAGTCGGTCATTGAGACTATGATTCAGGCTTGCAAGCCTGTTACTAGAAAGATTTACCATAAGATATGGCATACATATCTTTATTGTTATAAGTTAGCAAGAGTCCCACAGCGCTACCCTAGTGGTAACCTAAGCAGTACCAGTGACCGGTCACAAAATGCTAGGTTAATATTGTCCTAAAATAGCTACAAACTATTAATGTCCTAAAATAGCTAAAAACTATTACTGTGTGGTATAAATGGATAGCCATATAAACGAGTTGCAAAAAAATATTGCAATATGTTTAAACTTGTTGCAATATGGTAGTCCGTGATATATATATTACCACTGTGCGCTGAAGCTTGAAAAATCAGTCTTTGGATTAGTTAATAAATCCCTTACGACAGAACTGACATTATGTCTTGCGGTCAGAACTCCCACTGTGTGGGTGTAAGGGAAAAATAAGCTTTACAACAAGAGGTCGTATGGTACCTTTCGTTTATGCGACTATCTCAGTCTTTTAGTGTTAAAACACTTACTTTGATCCTCAGATGTAACTCTGTCTCTTACCCGCCTTGTTCGGTGGTCTCAGTTTGCACACCTCTGTCTCCGTGTGTTCCACTTCTGTTGCGGGATACAGCGTTGCCGGTCTGTGGGGTTTCCCTGTCACGTGTGTTACCTTGACCACGTTCACCAATCCAGCCAATAGTTGCTCTTGGAACTCTGCTTTTCGTGATTGAATCCGTGAGGTTATTTGACTCTGCGCAGAGTTTGGGCTCTGGGTTTCTGAGCCTGCTCATATGGATTAAGGTTGAAATAGTATGACCCAGGCCGGATTAGCCTTTCTATTTGCTGCTTTGAGGTTAGGACAGCGTCTCGTTTCTCAATCTGTTTAACCTCAGTATAAAATGTAGAAAACACTTCATCAACATCACCGGATGAGCCACCAGCTTCTGAAGTAAATATCTTTATTGGGGTGAATCCAACGGCTACTCTTGGAGTAGAATTAGAATTCCTAGAATTTTATCTTTTCTTCAGGAAGGCCTGAAGAAGGGATTATCAGTCAGTACCCTGAAGGGTCAGATTTCTGTTTTATCTGTTTTACTTCATAAACGTTTGGCAGATGTGCAATCTTTTTGTCAGGCCTTGGTCAAAATCAGGCCTGTCTTTAAGTCTGTTGCTCCTCCTTGGAGCCTTAACCTTGTTCTTAAAGGTTTACAGCTGGCTTGGTTTGAGCCCGTTGCATTCCATAGATATTAAATTGTTATCTTGGAAGGTTTTGTTTCTTGTTGCTATCTCTTCTTCTCGAAGAGTCTCGGAACTCTCAGCTCTGCAGTGTGATTCCCCTCATCTTATTTTTCATGCCGATAAGGCTGTTCTTTGTACTGTTAGGTTTCCTTCCTAAGGTTGTTTCTAATAGAAATATCAATCGGGAAATTGTTGTTCCCTCTCTGTGTCCTAATCCTCCTCCTTTCAAAGAACATTTTG